>NW_009923372.1:0-25172 GCF_000696875.1 Nestor notabilis
TTTTTTATATATATATATATATAAAAAAGGTTGGTTACCTGATCCTAAGAGCAGTCAGACCTTAACTGTGAACACCAATATGTGTAAATACCAAATGTTTGTACACAAAATAGTACATTTCGGTTCACTCCAAGAAGAATCTTCATTAACTTCAAATACAAGAACACAAAAGGAATGCAATCTAGACATCTATCTTTAACCGAAGTAGAAGCTTTTTAACCATTTCTCTCCCTGATCACTTGGTGAGATTTAACAGGGCTGTTGGGATGGCAGCCAAGTGCAAATTCACAGTCCTTAGTGCTCTGTCCCACTTAAACCTGCCTGGTGGCAATGCCAGCAAGTCCCTGTAGGTGTCAAAACTGTGTGTTCAATTATAACTCCCCAACAATCATGGCGAGGCAGAGGCAGATGGCTATCATATGCTTAAAGTATCGTTCCTCCAGTGAAGCACCATTTGTTTGCCCTGTCACATTAAATATTTTCCTGTTTGATTTTGGTGTGTTAAAGAGAGGATGCTGAAAACCTGACGGTGCTGCAGAAACATTCTGCAGTGCCTTGGCAGGGTCCCCACCCCTGCAGCAGGAGCAGCTCGGGGGGTCCTGCTGCCCAGATGGTGATTAGCAGCATCTGGCCTTTTGGCAACCCATTTGGGCACCCTCAATTTGCCAGGGGGCAGATGTCAGTGGGATTGTCTTGACCTCCTGCATGACATCTCCATTTGACTGAGTAGCCTGCAAGGGGGATATTATTTCCTTCCCAGCTCCAGGGCTCATGCAGTTTCAGTCTGCCACCTCCACAAAGGGGGCTTGAAATAAAACCATAGAAGATATTCCTTTATGACTAGAGCTAAAATCACGAGGCCAGATTGAAGCAGGCTTGCCTGGGGATTTGGAACAGCACTTCCTGCCACTCTATCACTTAAGAACAAAAAATCCTCATAATTAAAGGGGAAAAAAATAAAAATCAAGAAGAGAGCCTACAAGGATGCTGAGAGGGACTCTTCATCAGGGACTGTAGTGACAGGACAAGGGGTGATGGGTTCAAACTAAAACAGGGAAAGATCAGGTTGGATATAAGGAAGAAGTTTTCCCTGTGAGGGTGGTGAGGTGCTGGAACAGGAGTGGTAAATGCTCCATCCCTGGCAGTGTTCAAGGCCAGGTTGGACAGAGCCTTGGGCAACATGGTCTAGTGTGAGGCATCCCTGCCCATGTCAGGGGGCTTGCAATTGGATGATCTTAAGGTCTTTTCCAACCCAAACCATCCTATGATTCTATGAAATATTTCACTAGGGTCTGAACTCAACTGGAATATCAAGCTGCAGACAAACCCTGGCCAAGAGGTAGCTTCTTTATCTACTGTTCCTAACTCCACTGCCCCAACAACTGTATATGCTCATAGTGGTAACGTAATCACAGGAGTCACCATGCACTTGCTGCTCTCCAGAAACTTGGGCTGGATCCTCCCTGCTAAAGGGGCATGAGAGGCTGAGGTCGAAGAGTAATAGAATCAACTAGGTTGGAAAAGACCATTAAGATCATCACGCCCAACCTTTACCCCAGGACTGCCAAATACATCACTAAATCAAGTCTGTGCAAGCTGCAGGAGAGTGAGAATTGGAGGAGGTAAAGCTCATCCCTGCCAGCTGGATCCAATGGAAGCAGCTGCATTGCTCTAGCAGTATGTGTCCTGAAGTGGTGCAATGATGGTGCTCCCAATCCTCTGTTTTAAATACATACACAAATTATTGCAATTATAATAAACCATGTAAGAAATGGTGTGATGCTAAAAAATATCTATGCACTCTCTTAAGCATGCAGAACTTGATTACGAGAAGTTATATCTACAAAGTTGATCTAATAAGTGAACATTTACTGGAAGTTTTTAGAAAGTGCCTAGTTAGAGGAATTTCCTTACAAGAAACTACTTCATCATTTTACCTTTCACACATCTGTTAAATTGGCAGTGTAGTCCAAACAGAAAACATTTTGCTGTACTTCAGAGTTACCCTGTTTTAATGAGTCTCTGGAGGTATAGGGATGGATTTTGCTGCCAACTACCATTCAGCCTAATACTGCAACGGAAACACCAAACCAGAGGAACTCGGTGTGTCCCTGCTGTCACACTAATACGGGATAAAGTTAGCACAGACAGGGAACAAGAGGCATCAAGGACAGACAAGGGAAAGAACCCCAGCAGTGAGATCCAGACCTGCTTTCCCAGCTGAGTTAACTGAGTATTTTTGTTGACTATTTGAGACCATGAACATGTAATAATATGTTCTGTTGAGGCTTAAATAGCATGTTCTGTTCAGACTAGAATAAAAGCCAAAGAGAGAGGTCCCATTCAATCTGTATTATTCCATGATCCTAAGGAATTAAAGAATTAACTATGAGTAACTACTGTTTAGTGGAAAGAAGAAAAACACACAACCACTGGACTGCAATATGGTAGGACAAAATACCCAGCTCTCCTACCAGCCAAAAGGCAGCACACAGGCAGTGCGTGATTGCCCCAGTAACATTATACCATGAAAGCAAGATGGGTACAACGGCAGTGACCAGCCTTTGTGAAAAATAAAATGTCTTAACATTATTTTGGGTCCTTAAAAAGCCACAGGAAAGATCTCTCCTCATTCTCTAGGAAGACAAGATATGGCAGCAAAAGCTCTGCAGCACAGGCAGCGATCCCAGCTGCTGGTCCTCGACTGGAGGCACTTCATAGGCAGGGCTGCAAGAAGTTTGCAGCCTCATAAACCCCCAGCATGTCTCTTCCTCTGCATGTCCTTCCGTATTAATAGTTTCTTTGTAATCAGCTGAAGAGCTCATAAGTGTTAAAGAGGATCTAAAGCAGCTAAGTATGGCATACATCACTCCTATCAGTGTAGCTCCACTTAAACAAAAGCTCATCCTTGGGAGGATGAAGTGCAGAGGCAATAGTGAAATCTAATCAAAGGAAATATTCTTTCCCTGTTAATGTGAATGTCCCCCCACCTTTGTCCCATTGCCATCTCTGCAAAAAAGTTGCTAAACCAGTGGTGGATTTTCAACCACAAAATCAGGGTTCACCTCAGCCAGTGATATTTGTGCACTCAAACTATAATCCTGCTTCAATGAAGACTTTTTATTACCCTCTTTTAAAGACTGCCATTTAAGCATATGCTTATCTTTTAAAAATGGGAATAGAAACCAACGGGATGCAGTAATTAAGAGAGAATTTCAGGTTTATGCTTTCAATCTTTAACAGGAAACAGAAGAATAAAGACAAAATTAACTGAATCATTTCCCAAGCTCAATACACATTAAATAATTATAGCTAATAGAGAGAGTTATCCACAGATTTTTGCTCAACATCAAGAAACTGGAAAGTCATTACAGAAAAAAGACTTGAGATAATCAGCTAAAAGCCTTTAGCTGGGTTTTGGAAGTTCAGAGGAGAGAGTATGCTCATTTTTTTGAGCCTTCAGAAGAACTTCAGAGAGTCCTTTTCCACCAACGAGAGCTGCAAAATGAAGGCAGAGAAACACACATGCAAACTAGAGAACAAAGAGACACTAAACCCCTTCTGAAATGGCTGCAGAGCAGAGCTGCATCTTCACACCCACTGTTTGAGGTCTGCCCTCGCTACAGAGGAGCCCTTGTTGATGCAAAGCACTTCTGTAGCAGAAGACAGTGACACCAACACCAGCTCAGCCTTACAAAACCCACTTGGCATGAGATGAATGAGAGCCCCAAGCGCTGTGTGATAGACATCATTAATTCTAGTCACTTGGTCAAATGCATTGAAAGGTTGAATTTGGTTAACAAGGAATACCAGATATGGTCATCTGCTGTCTACTGGGGGGGGCAACTGCAAAATGTACTGCTGCTTATATCACCTTTCATTAGGGACCTCGATTAGCTGATTTGTGAGAACAATTACAGTATGACTGCTGAAATCAATAAGTACATTTCAGAGCAGACAGATTGTATTTTCTTGCTTAGCTTCCATTTATAGAGGCCAAATGAGGCTATCCCTGGAAAATCTTATAAAGCCTCAGAGCCTCCTAGTTAGAATCTAGTTAGAAGCTAAATTCCCCCCTTCATTTAGCCTTTTGCCTTGCCAGGGTGAGACTGTGGTACATTTCTTAGCATCTCGTAATGGGTTACCATCGAATGAAGCAGGTTTAAGACATTCTGATTAAACCCATTCATCTCAGATGAGATGGAACAAAATCCAAATCAAATCCTGGGAACAATACAGTTGTGGAAGGCAATGCATATTGGGCAAAAATTAGGATACACTCACAGCAACCTGCAAAGTCTACAGACATACCTGGCAATTGCCCTTTTCTGTAGGGTTTAATACAATAAGGAGAAGAAAAACAAGAAAACCACCAGTATACCACACAAGACTTCCTCATCCTCCTCACACCATGAGGAATACACACTAATTCAGGACTCAACTCATGCCAATTAAACTTCTTCACTAGCAATGAAATCTTTCTTTCTTGAAACCCCTCATGCAGCTCCCCCTGCACCAGGTAGGACTCAGCCCTACAACCGGTAGCCTCATGGTAGTAGGTTCATGTTGCACTGGGCAGTCCTGCACATGGAATGTTGGCTTTGCAGCCCTGTATTGCTGGGACCCTACATTGTCCCCAGTGGCCACCCTGACTTGGCACTTGGCCTCAGGAGCAACATTGAATGGCTAGTGTCATTCCTTGTCTGTTGAGCATCCCAGCTTTCCATGAGAGCTATTTCTCCCTGGCAAAGAGAGGTGGTGTGGAGGTTAAATTAAGTCTTAATAACTTGAATTTGCAGGGCTAAATGGTGGAACCAGCCAGTTACTACAGGTGGAAAGGTACACACAGCTTGGGTTATGCTTCTGAATCTTAATAACCACAATGAACAGTGTTAATAAAGGATTCAGAAAGTCTAGCAAGGTCCATACTGGTTAGTCCCTATGTGAATACAGTATCTGGGCAGAATGACTTTTCCTGCTTCCTTTTAATTCTCTATTTGCATGTGAAGCAATACACTTGGAAATATTTCTTACATTTGGAATAATGCTATTAATTCTGGACAGCCAGTTGGGGTGGGGATACTTGCATTTGGCGGCTCTGAGGTCATTGCAACACTGCTTCAGGCTGAGCCTGTTGCAGCCCAAGGACATCACTGTAAATGGCACTTTGCCTACAACATCTGCCTTGGCTTCTGTGTCGTCAAAAACCATTGAAGGTGGGATAGAAACAGGCTTTCAAGGCATAAAGATCATTCCAGCTACGAATGCTCAGCAACCACGAGAAGAATTCATGAATGAAATGTCACTTCTGTGTTCAGGAAATTACCATTTAGCACAGTGGGCAGTTAGGCAGCTTCCTGGGCAAACTCTTACCTCCAGGTTTGCTAACCCACGGTACAACTCACGGGCTTCATTCAAGAGGAGATGTGAACTTTAACGAGTGAGGTTGAAACTGTCACCTGAAGAACATGAGATTTTGTGTTATGGGCTGGAAATGACACAGGAGGAGGAAAACCTGGGTGTAGTCACTGCATAAAGGATGATTAAAAGACAGCAGTGAAGTCTGAGCACATCAAGCACAGTCATCTAATCATTCCTGCCACATGCAGGGTGGCAAAGCTTCCCCTGAAAAGCCTTGCAGCTCTTCAACCCTCCTCTGCCAGGCTCCGACTGTTCCTTTGCAGAGCCCTGCAGCAGCGTATAGGGGCATTGAGCACCTTTATCATCACTTGTGCTGGATCCAAGCGAACAGTACTCAGAGAACAGTTTTGCATGGGGTCTTTCTGGCTCAGACCTCGAGGGATGGGGAGTACCAGTGCAGCTCCTTACCCACTTCCCAGGTGAAAAAAGTCTGAATCCAGCTAAAGTGCATTTGCTGATGCCAAGCAAACAGTGGCTCCTACACTGGCCAGCAATTCACCACAGGGTGACCTCTGTTCACATCTTCTGCCTGCCTCAGCATGAGAAGTCAAGCATGGATTAGACATTTAGACTCAGTCTAACTACTAAAGGGAAGTGAATAATTCACCCTCTCAACCCAGCCAAGCAAGCCCGAGTGCCTTCACGCAAGACAACCCCTGCAAACTGAGTAATGAGGTTTTTATGAAAGTGCCTTAAGTAACTGAAGGTTTTCTCAACCTTATTTTTAATAAAGGGGAGAAAAATGAAAGCCCCACAGAGCACTCATCTGATATTGTAATAAGAGCTGGGAAACTGTGAGGTCAATTAAAGCTGTGTAAACTCAGGAGCATAAACTCATAAGAGCTGCTGGCAAGAGCCTCAGCCTGGTAAACACAAACAGCATCCAGGCACAGTGTTTCTTTTGGAAGCAAGGTTTTAATAAGGCTGAAAACTTCAACTGGGGTGAAAACTGAGGATGACAAGAAATGCCTGGAAGCAGTCCAGCCTGCAGAGCAGCCACACATGGCCACACAGGAGAAGGGGTTCCTCAACCCCTGGAAGGGGATAGGTCACAGCCAGAGCGTTTGCTCCTCTTAGGTGGTTTCATCCCTGCAGTATCTCAGCATGGCCAGAGTGTTTCTTAAGGAGGAAAAGCACCACACAAATTGCCCCCTGCCCCTGGTGTGAGGCAGAGAGGGTTGGGGTTCTCAATGTGCACTGACCTGCTCTCTACCCTTGTTGCTGCCTTGCTTGGGGGGCACAGGGCAGAGAGCCCGCACAGAGAGCAGCCAGCCAGCCAGCCTCATTGCAGGACAGCTAAGCCAAAGATGTCAGGTTTGTATTTGGCTGCAAAACCCTCAAGGCATCCAACAAGGCTTTTAACTCTTGATTAATCTCCTGGGGATGCTAAACTCAGTTTTCTGCAGCTTTTCATAAGGCAAAATCCCCATTATTGTCAATAGAAGCCGCCAGTTACAGACATCAGGAGTTTCAAGCTAAATCAGAGTTTGGATCCTCAACTCTTTTTCTTGCAATGAAAAGCATTTCTTGTGAGAGGGCTAAAACTCACATTGCATAAAACCTCAAGTGCCTTCCCTTTCTCTGAGTGCCCTCCTGCATCGCCCATGCAGAAAAAGCGAAGGAGTGAAAGACAGCAAGAGTGTGAATAATCTGATAGAGCCGGCTGAACCCACTCCTACAGACGTTGTGGTTCACCAAGAAAAGCACAAGAGAAAGTAGAACAGGCATTAAACAACAGATTCACTTTGCTGGCACAGTTTTAACAGAGAGATAAACCCTGAAGACAGAAAGCCATGTCCTATTTGTAGAACACAGTTAGCTGAAAGGTGTTTATTTTGCCTTGGTTCTGTTCTTCATCTGCCCCTGAAGCCATCAGTGCATGTTCTGAGAAACAGTTCTGTTCACTTGCACAAATACCTATATATGAGCATATATACTTGTGGTTCTTAATTTTTCTGCAAAATATAAAAGCTGAACCAGATTATGATCTATTTTTACCTAATCATCCACTGATAGAACTACATCCATCTACACATCTCTCTTTATAAACAGCAAGGCAGGCTCTGTCCTGATCTGGGAGTCTGAACACATAGATCTCAAAATGAAGCCTGCAGGACCCTGTTTTTCTTTTCCGGGATTTCCAGCATGACATCTTAGTGCCCTAAAGTGGATTTCAAACATGGGGTAGGATTTTCCTCTCTCTCACTCTTTTAACTACAAAAGAACTACTGGTTCCACTCGGCACAGGTTTTAAAGGCAGACAGATCTCCTGGTGTGGCACATCCGTACCTGAAGTCATCCTGTTTCGGCTTTGGCTGATCACCAATAAGACACATGTGGACAAAGCTGTAGGAAAGAGGCCTTCACTGACCCTAACAGTGAGCAATAACAACTTCAGCTTCTCTGTGACTCCTTTTTTTCCTGTCTTCCTCATCACAATGTGATCACATGTACAATTGCTTGAGTCTCAAAAGCCACTAAGGACCTCTGTCATTCCTCCATTTGGGAGCGCCTGCCCAAGCTCTAGCTCATGATGCACCATTTCTCCATGGCACTGCTGCCCAGGGAGAGGTCAAATGCTGCTGGGGAAAGGGACACCCCAGTGCTGCAGTCAGACACACCTCAGTGAACACACTATTTGCTGCAATGACTCTTTACTACCCAAAAACATCTGGTCTAGCCTTGAGCCCACCAGAAGTGGTGGTCAGTAAGGATGCTGGTCCATTAGCAATGCAATCCTAAAGCTTTAGGCCACTCAGTGCAGTGGAACAGAGACAGCTACAAAATAATTGCTGCTTGAGATGCTTTGACCAGTCCAAACACCATGACCATAAGCACGCTACGGATAACACAGTGCATAGTTATACAGCACAGAGTAATCAGCTTTAATCTGCAGTTAATGCATGAGGGTACCAGCCATTGTCTGAGCTAGACAGAGTAATGGTTTTCTAAGTGGAAACTGAAAAAGAAAATGCTGGTTTCTTAATACATGCTAAAAGATGGGTGAAAAAAGAAGGCATTTCACTCATTATACAGACACATCCATTTCTACACACTCAGACAGGACTTCTCTAGTTTTGTTCTAGACCTAATTAGATTTTAAATGAGATTCCAGCACCTATAATAACTTATTCTGATTGTTCTTTTTATATCATGCGGGCACTGAATATTCATTGTGTTCATATGATTAAGTACCAAATCAATAGATATGACTAGTGGACCAGTTAAAATTTATGCTTTGCCTTATAAATACAAAGAATGAAGTTATATCTGATGTACAGTTCAGCCTCCCTCTTTGAAGAGTTGCTGTGACTGACATGGCTGGTGATCACAATAGAAATGGGAGAGAATGAGTAATTTAATGAATTTCTGCATTTAGGATTAAAGTAACCAAAAGGGACTGTTACAATATGGGATGAGTTTGCAAGGCTTTGTCATAGAAAAAGAATAATGTGACTTGAAACAAATGCAAAAGGTCACTGTTCCTAATGCAAGAAAAACCTGGCATCTGCCCCCTGGCAATGGGCAGCAGGAAGCAGTGGAGTTCAGATGCTAGCCTGATACAGCTCCCAATGAATAGTGCGTGTGGAAAATAAGTCAATAGAGAAAGGAGAAAGAGTATTTTTCCAAGTGCAAATCATACATCCTCACTATGACTTCCTAGGGAAAAAGAGTCTGCCAATTGAGCAGGATGAAAGAAGGGAACCTGTGGTGATATTCCTATTCAAGCTCATTGCAAAGAGCAATGTTTTCCATTCCACTATCTCACATGACAGCATCTGGCTCTGACCATGACACAGACCTTTCCCACCAGAAGCACAAGCAACACTCTGTGAGCCAGTGCTGCTCTCTAGTCCCTGCCTGGCCTGCAGGTCTCCACCGCTGATACCGCTTCGTCCATCCATCACCAAAATCACAGCATTAAAAGAGGGAACACACACGACCAAAACATTTCTAAGCTTACACCAGGGTGAAACAACTCCCTGAAGTCACAAGCCATGCTGCTGGCAGCTCAGCTTGCTGAGAGCAGCCAGTGAGTGTGTAAATCATTAATGAAGGAGCAGCAGCTCCTTGGCATGTTTTGGGATCTCGTACCCAATTTCAATAACCTGAAAGGCAGAAATTCCCAACCATGCCCAAATGCTTTGCACATTGAAAGAAGTTCAAGTGTACCAGCACTGCTGAGGAGGCAGCGTGCAAGCCATTTGGCACTAAAGTGGTCCTGCTTGGGCTTCAAAGCTCTTCAGTCTCCCTCCTACATGACCCACAAGTGATCTGCAGTGCCCATGTTATTGCCAGCCCACTCTTTCACAGATGAAGCAGATCCTCCCTGGCTAGAAGTTAGTGCCCAAGCTAATAGGGCTATCTCGCAGTAGAGTTAATTAGCCTGGGTTTAGCACTGCTGCCTGTGTGGCCTCCAGCTCCAGTCCGGTCATTTGAATTAAACTTCAGATGTGCACTTGCAGTTCAGCAACAAAATGTCAATAACAATAATTAATACACTGAAATCGCTGCTCTTGTTTGAAGTCAGGCGATGTTAACTAAGGGCTACACCAGAGCAACAACAGCAAATTCGCTGTTAGCACTGGATAAGGGGCATAGGGCAAGAAGTAAATAAAAGTGTTATATCCATGGTAATCTAAACATGATTTCGTTGCCCTGGATTGCTTTTTAGGAGCCTTCATCAGGGACTGTAGTGATAAGACAACAGGTAATGGGTACAAACTAAGACAAGGGAAGTTCAGGTTGGATATATGGAAGTTGTTCTTTACTGTGAGGGTGCTGAGGCACTGGCACAGGGTGCTCAAAGAAATGGTAAATGCTCCATCCCTGGCAGTGTTCAAGGCCAGGTTGGACAGAGCCCTGGGAGACACGGTCTAGTGTGAGATGTCCCTGCTCATGGCAGGGGGTTGGAGCTGGCTGATCTTAAGGTCCTTTCCAACCCAAACCATTCCATGATTCTCTGATTTTCTTTGTCCATAGACTACAGCTACAACTTCTGTCATCTCTACTCCCACCATGGCTTTGGCATGTGGGACCTGTACTTTTTTCACCCAGTTGGGAGCGTAGACATTACCTGACAACTTCTCATGCCTGTTTTCCTTTGATGAAGATCCTGTGACTGTGGTTTTCAGATGCAGCTGGAAGCTTTGGCTTCCACTTGGAGTAGCTGGAAATGTTTTCATTTCTCTTGGACCGTGGAACAGAAAGGGCTTTCCAAGACTTTGAGAAAGAAATGGTCTCATGTTTGCACAATCCCCCACAGAACCAGGGTCTGATCTACAAAGCAGATCACAGCATGACTCACCACACGGGAATAAACACACTTTAAGGTGGCTTGATTAGGAAATCAGATTAATATAAGCAGGATTTTTGCTGAATACCAAAGGACATTCAAGCAGCAAGGGAAACAGCGCAGGGAATCTTGTCAAACGCACACTTTAAATCACCTGCAGAACGTTATCCACAGTATTACTGCAAACCTGTGGAGAGGATTTATGCAGCCTAGAATGAGATAGGCACCCCAGAGGAAAAGTTCTGGGTTGTTTTTCATTACTGCACCAACACTGGCTGCCACTAAATGCAATACCAAATACTGTGAGTCAACAGTCCCAAGAGCCCCCAGTGCCTTGCATTGCTTGACTGTGCTGTATTTATTTCTTAGCTTTCTGCAAGAGGGGTAGAGGAATGTGTTGTCCCTGATTCCAGCCATTTCTCCTGTTCTAAAGTCAAGATGATGCTACAAGCCCCATTGTTCCTCGGGAAGCTGCCACACACAGAGAGCAACATCCTGAGCAAGCTGCAAGATCCCCGAGATGCAGCAGTGATCCAGCCTTACCCCATAATCCTGGTAGTATCCTGTGCAGAATTAAACAGCTTGCTTTAGAATCAAGAGCAGAACTTACTAAGAAGCCACCAATGAGTCATGCATACCTATAGTGGAAGCTTATTAACTAAGCCTGTGTGGCTGCCTACCTTATTTCAAACCACTAAGCCATCTAGATGTGCTATAGAAATCTCCTTCAAGCACCACGGCCAAGTTTTCCGGTCACATTTCTCCATGTTCGTGCAGGGAGGTCTGTTTGCTGGGATTCCAACTGGTCAGCAGGATGTTCCCTTGGAGCTCACACACACAGAGTACCATGCAGCCCAGACACATCAAACTACCTTAACATTGGTTCATGTCTTGCCTTTCCACAGCCCTTAAGAGCCACTGCAGAATTAATAAGATGAGGGGAGAATAAAGGTTTCTCCCACAAGGCAGTGATAAAAGACAAGCATATAATAGATTTTTATAGAAACTGAGGACCAAATTGGATTCTGTTGGGTAACTGAAGGAGGCGTAATACTCTGAAACACCAAAATCCCAGGTCTTCTGTGGGGCAGTAGCACCTCTTCCATAGGGCAGAACCAGGATAGCCCAAACAATGCAGCCAGTCCTGGGGTATACCAAAACCCACATTAAAGCAGGGATTCCCAGATATACTTCACTCCTACACTGCTGCTACCTGCAGTAGCTACCTGCAGCAGCAGCAGCCCCACACACACTCGGGATGAAAAGGCATTAGGTGTTCACCAGCATCCTCCTCCTCTTTACTGGGGCATGTGTATCACTGCCAAAAGAGGCAGCCCTCATTTAAGCATCAGCATCAGCATTATTGCTGACACCAGGACCCAGATTGCTCACCACCATCATAACATGGCTTGTCTGGCATCTAATTTTCCCCAGGGGACAGAAAGGTGAAGGGAAAACACGCACCAATTTGATGCCCAGTGTCTCATGGGCTTGGTTACTCCCTGAAGCACAGCTCTCTGTTCTTGTAGAGTAATAAAATATCTCTATGTCCTTGATATTACAACACTGCTTTATGACATTAATGCCTCTCTGCCAAAGCTGTAAGAAATATTCTTACCCTGGAAAAAGCCAAGGGGATCAGTCTGGCTCCTGCCCCAGGTCCTGACTAGCATGTCTGGAAGCTGTCCTTCCCCTTCGTTTTGCTGCCCCCTGTTTCTAGAACTTCTTTCTTTGATTTTTCCATGAGTCCCATGTGTTTTTTCACAGCACACACTATCCTGCTCTCTCCTCTGTCAGCCCAATCCCATCTCTGGCCTGTTCCTCAGATGCTCCACCTCTTCCAAATGGAGTTTTGATTAGTCTGGGATTGAGCAACCCTGGCCATCTGCTGCTGTCAGAAGAGAGATGAGGCACCACACTGTAAGTAGTCATTTCTCTGGTGCCCCCAAGGAAAGAGGGGAGGCCAAACAGCCTGGTCCTTACTCAGGCTCACCCACAGGTTTCACCCCTCCATCTGGACACTTGTCACAATCTCAGTATTGCTGCAAAAGGTCTCGTTCAACCAATTAGAGCAGAAGGTGGGGTCTGCTCTGGTTTATATGCTCCAATACAATAGAGAAGCTTTGCTTTTATTGATGAACCTCACACCCCAGGCAGGATAGTAATTATGTTAAAAATCCTGTTCCAACTCCCACTGATGCATCTATTTCTGGAAGATGCTTAGTCTTGTTGTTTAATTCCCTGTCTCCAGATAAGTTAGAGTGTGAAATTCTAACTACACAAGCTACTTTTAACTAGACATCTACACTGTGCCTCTCTTTAGATGGTGAAAATCAGTGCAATTTCATTTTCTCTTTGCTTTGTATCAGCCAAGAACCTGGCCTCTCAATACTACATAAAATTACGCTTTCAGCAGCTATTAACTTTCATACATATTCAGGCTTCTCCTGCTGCTCAACACCTTGGAGATGCTGATCCAACTGGAATCCTGTGAGTCACCTCTTCTGCAAGGAATGAAAATTGGAAAGCTGGAGGAAGGTGATGCCAGGAGAGGGTGAGAGGTGACAACATCCCTGGAACAAACAAAACAAGAAGGAGAGAGCTATCCTAAGAAGCATTAAGCAAGAATGACTGAGGTGGGATCAGGTACTGTTAATTTTCCTTCAGACTTCTATGGTTCCATATTAAATTCAACATGGTCTGGTTATCACTTTGAGCAATGAGACTATTAAATACATCAAGCTGTGGGGCAATAGGAGCAGCTTATGCACTTGGGCCCTTTGCGAGTGGAAGAATCTCCTTTTAAGCCTGGCAGGGCTTTCTAATTACACTTGCTGAGCCTGTTGCCTGTGTGTTTTGGGATATTAGCACTTTAAAGCAGGAGCTTGTATTCCCAGACAAGGCTGAATTTGTTTCCAGTAACTCTGATGTTTGCCAGGTTTAAGTTTAATGACATTTGGTCTTGCACAGGGAAAACCTTCCTGCCTTGCAATGTGCTAATTATAAACTGAATGTCTCCGGGGATGTTGGCCTCTATTGTTATAACTCGCAGAGTATTTCCCTGGAAAGCTGCAGCCCTGCCTCATGTTCCCAGCTCTGCTGTTGATTCACTTAGTCCTCACCTACCATTGGCATATCTTTAGCCCATGATATCTTTGGGACAAGCAGCACCATACCTGGGGGTTTGCCAGCCTCAACCTAGGCTGGAGCCTGTGCCATGGACACAGCATTAACGCGCAATGCCTATTACACACTGTCCATCTACCCTCTCTCCCACCAGCGGTCACTTCTTTCCTTCCTATATATTCCAAATTCCTAAATGTTCATTCTAGAAGCACAGCAAGAGGGGTGTACCTGGAGCAAAGAGAAGCTTTGGGACAAGCAGGGAATCTCAGCCAGGATCCCCCAAAAATAGCCCAAGAGTCTGCATGAGCTTTGTGCAACTGCTGTTATCCTATTGCTCGTACCCTCCAGGGTCACCTCTCTGCAAAGCAGAGCTGCAAAGCAAGCTCCAGCCTCACCAGCATGGTGAGAATAGAGCACCAGGGTCTGGGACGAGCTGAGCTGTTCAGGCTCCATTGAAAGTCAACAGGGATAAACAAGTGAGCTGAATGGCCTTCAAGAAGAGCTGGCTTCTTCCTGCAGACTAGTAAGGAGATGGGATTTTAGCCAAAGCCTGGATGAGACGAATCCCAGCCCATTTGCCCAATGTGCCCTTGCTGGAGTAGAGTGACTTGGAATGCAGGTTTGTTCTTGACCTGTATGTGAGTGTGAAGAGTGTGGTGGCAGAAAGCACACTGACCAGAGAGAGATGCAGCTCCTAAACCACTGCTTTATATGCTTTGGCCTTTGCTTCCCGAGAATCTTCTTTGGGGGCTGCAGTACAGACTTGCTCCCAAGCCATGTCCAGAAATAGGGCACTTATCTCAGCAGGGCTGCTCTTGCCTTCTAAGGTGAACCACGGGCCAGCACAGCCTCTCCCTTCAGTAAGCAAATTTTCTTATCAAAATAGAGCTTTGCCTTAAGAAGTTCCACAAACTTCAATCTGATTTAGATACGGTGCTTTCTCCTTTTTGATTGTGAAAAGTTTGATGGGGGTTTGGCGATGGTGCTTTTTCAGCAGAGCTGTGTTGCAGAGGAAAAATAAGCAAGCCTCATCTACAAAAACACACTGTACTTGCTTTACTCCTACTACAGGTTTTTGGCAAGCAGGTAAGTGCAGAGTGAATACAGAGTACAGCACGTGGTGTGGGTGAGAGCTGCTCCCTTGGCCGACTGCTGTTTATACATCTGCAGTCCTGCTCTTGGGTTAAATCTCCATGTTTCCTTTCCTTCCCTGAGTAAAGGGAGATAAGAGCATTGCTTCTGTCATTCTCCGTATCTGATGAACATCCTCTTTGCTTTGCTGAACAACATTCCTCTCTTAGCCAGCTTTGGCACACTGGTGGCAAAGGAAGGAAGGGGAAGGCAAGCGTGTTTGCAGAGCAGAGGGGCTGGCTGCTGCCTTCCCACTCAACTCATGTATATATTTTCCCCAGTTATGGAAAATAGATGTAATTTTTTCCCCACTTTCAGTGGTTATCACTAGGTTTCAAAAATTGAGCAACTTTCTCACTTGGTAGATTTGTATCTGCATTAGGGTTACAAATTAAGTCCCTGTTTTGTGGAGCACACAAGCAGTAATACACTAACTGTACTGTGAAAATGTTGTCCTCTGACATGTGAAATTAGTTTATTTATTGGTAGAAATCAAAACAAACCACTCTGAAGTGGAAATATTCTTGGGCCCGTTGGTGAAGCCTACAACACAACTCCTGTTCACCATCTGCTTAAATCTTCATTAAACGGTGGTTCCACATGAAAACCAATCACATCATCCTCTATAACACAAGAGTTCTGTAACTGTTCCAAATCAGAAATACTCAGCTTTAAATATTACATCTCTATCAAGAGGATTTGTTGTAGGTTTTAAATTATTTTAGTTTTATTTAAGTCCTAGCAAGGAAGTAGAAGTTGCAAAGACTCTTCATGTGTTTGTTATAAGTGACTTCCATGCTGCAAAGAGATCTGTGAATACGAATTGTTCTTTCTTTGATGAGTGGGTGATTACAAGTGACATATTGTTTTGTAAAAGACTTCTCAGAAGCAATGCTTAGCAATGAGACCCCTTCCTTCAGCTTTTCCCAAACATCAGCCTAAGGACAGAGAAGCTCTCTTCATCGCAGCATGCTGGGGTACAGTACTTGCTGTTAGAGAAAGACCCTGGAAGTTTGCACCCAGCATGACAAGGACTAATTCCAGTCCTCTTAATTAATTGCTGAAGTAGCTCCCTCCCACAAGGAGTCAGGTATTTAGGGCTAAGAAAATTGGGGCTGTTCTGTCTGGAGAAGAGAAGCTGTGTGGAGACCTCAGAGCAGCTTCCAGTGTCTGAAGGGGGCTACAAGGATGCTGGAGAGGGACCTTCATCAGGGACTGGAGTGACAGGACAAGGAGGAATAAATTCAACCTGAAACAGGGGAAGTTCAGGTTAGCTGTAAGGAAGAAGTTCTTCCCTGTGAGGGTGCTGAGGCCCTGGCAGAGAAGTGGTGAATGCTCCATCCCTGGCAGTGTTCAAGGCCTGGTTGGACAAAGCCTTGGGTGACATGGTCTAGTGTGAGGTGTCCCTGGCCATGGCAGAGGGGTTGGAACTGGATGACCTTAAAGGTCCTTTCAAATCCAAACCATTCTATGATTCTATGACACTCTCCCAGCAGACATACGGAGGAAGCATTTTAGCTGACTTCAGATAGGCTTCAAATCTCTGAATTCTTTGTTTCTCAGAGCCCAGCCTTTTCCTTGAAACTATAGCACAGAAACCCAAAGGAAACCTCAAAGACAGGACTTATCCATTTAACCATTTGTGACTCCAGGTTTTATCTGGTTTTCTAAGCGTACCCTCAGGCAGAAAGGTTACTCCTTTATTGCACAGTAGAAGAAATACCATATCATTACCCTACTCTTCATTTGCTTCTTGGAAATATCTTCTGCCTGTGAGTCACTGCCTTTGAGCTCGATAGAATCACACACATTCGCTGAATGCCCTTTTCCAAGCAACACTCAACTTCGTGCAATGACAAATTCAGTGAAGAAACTGAAAAACATTCTTTCTTCTATGAAAAAGCAGATTTGCCAAAGCAAAGCTATAAGGTGCTATCTCCATTTGTCCTCCTCCTCCTCCCAGATTCCCATTTGAGGCTGACTTAAGAATCTCAGGTCAAACTTTGCTCTCACATACACCCACCTAGAAGCACTCCACTAACCACAGTCTTGAGGTGCTTGCCTAGAGAAAGCAACAGGGCTTGTGGAAAGAAATAAATCTTGCTGAAGTCTTGGGTTTGGAGGCACTGCTGTGACACCACTCACTCCATCCGAGCTTGCCCAGGGAGCAGGGAAGGAGGAAAGCAACTACAAGCCTCCCCACATGAGGTCCATTGTCCACCAAACCCCAGGGATGGAGCAGGCTCCGTGCCCTGACCACGCTGATGCACATTTTGCCATCCCCTTGCACCTCTGAGAGCCTGTTTTTCATGAAGCTCTTAGGATGCCATCATTAGAAGGTCTCTCCCAGACTGGCACCCTGCCCATCCCACATCCCATCAGGCTGGAGAGCACTGTTGTGTCCCTCTGTGGAGCTGGGAAGCAGAGGCAGCCTCCGCTCTGCAGGGAATGACCCGCCTTTCTAGTCTCAGGACCATGCTGCTGCCCCAAGCAGGCTACGAGCTTGGGGGGAGGCTCCTAAGACCCACTCCAGTTGCTTCAGGCACTCTGAGTGTTGTCTGGAAGTTTTCTAAGTCTATAACTAAAGTTCTCCATTTCACTCTTTTGTACAAGACGATTTAAAGAGCAGTTCCCACCTGGACCCAACCTCATACATTTCTCTCCAATGAGGTATCTGACAGAATCACTGCAGTGTCACTTTCTGTGATACAGCTCTAAACCAGTCAGACCTCTGCCCCTTTCCAATGTTCCCAGAAGTGTCCACTCCACATAGCAGCACTGGGTTGCAGGCACCAGCCTGCTGTTCCTGACAAGGACCCACACCTTCAGCTCAAAAAGGCTTCTTCTACTAAGAAGCAGCAACCCTACATCTGTGAGCACTCAAATCCTGTGACATTTGTCTGGAGGATGCTGAGAGAATGCCATAAGCTACCTTTGCCAAGAACATAGCTGGTGGGGAAGTGTCACTAACAGCTGGGTTTGTGCTGCCTTCTTCAAGGGTAAAGTAATAAACAAGAGAAGACCTCTCCCTCTCAGGCACATGGAGACCTTCAGGCTGCACTGCACAGGGTGCCCAGAGAAGCTGTGGCTGCCCCATCCCTGGCAGTGTTCAAGGCCAGGCTGGACACAGGGGCTTGGAGCAACCTGCTCTAGTGGAAGGTGTCCCTGCCCGTGGCAGGGGCTGGAGGAGCTTTAAGGTCCCCCCCAAACCAAACCAGCCAGCGATTCCCATCTAAAATTCTTCTCTATGTGCACAGGATGCAATTCCTCCCTCTATAAAGTGTCATCAATAAGCAATTGCCTCCAAGTCAGACTGGAAACAGAGACTGAACATACGAGGCTGTCCCAGTCCCTGAGTGAGCTCTCTAGGATCCTGCAAAACTGATTCTTGGCCTTTCCCTCCTGGTTACAGGCTGGATCCAACAGTGCATGTCCTTTACTTTCCCAACATCAGTCTGTCTAGAGTGATACAGAGACAAGCACGGGGAGAGCTGGAATGAGCTTTAGCTACAACAAGCTATATTTTAAGATAGAAGTTTGCACCCAGCATGACAATGTGCAGGCTAAATTTCCCACACCAAAAAGTAGCTGTTTGATGAAAACTGGAACTGCTGACAACAGTGACAATAAAAAGCCATCTTAGTCACTTAAATTACACAGTGGCAGGCTCAGATTCTCACACTGAGAAAAGGAAAAGTGATGATTTGGAGCATACAATGAAAGCAGCACTTTGCTTCTTGAAATGGATTCATTTTCTTTGAGATTAAGCCAGTATCCTGAGCTGCACAACATGTGCTAATGTTACCTGCCATGTCCAGCTTATACCAACAAAGTGGTCATCTAGTAACAGCATACTACTGTGGTTCTGCTTTAAAGCACTTGCCTAAAACGTAACAGTTACAGCTTAGCTCTTAGAAAACGCTTTTTCTTGTGACAATGCCCTGGAGTCACTGAGTTGGCTTCAGCCTTTATTTACGTTCCCATCCCAAGCACAGCAGCATGTTCAAGCTGGCCTGCATGAGCCAGGCTAGGGAGGGCACCCACTTGGCCAGGAGCTGGTCACAGAGCCAGGCAACCACAGCTCTGCCTCAGCTCTCCCTTCTTCCAACACTGATTTCCAGCCTTGATGTTACATGGAATAAGACAAAAATTCAGATAACCATATGGTGTCTACAGAAAACCCTCTCCTTGGGATACTGGATAAAGATTCAAACCTGAAGGGCACTTTTAGGCGTAGGAAAATAGAGAAAACAATTATTTTAGCAACACCTTTCATAAACCAGCCACCACCCTTCCTTCCTGTGGAAGGATCACTACTCTTCATCAGGGACTGTAGTGATAGGACAAAGGGGAAGTTAAAAACATGGGAAGTTAAACATGGGAAGTTCAGGTTAGAAATAAGGAAGAATTTCTTCCCTGTGAGGATGCTGAGGCACTGGCACGCGTTGCCCAAAGAGGTTGTGGCTGCCCCATCCCTGGCATTTTTCAAGGCCAGGTTGGACAGAGCCTTGGGTGACATGGTCTAGTGTGAGATGTCCCTGCCCATGGCAGGGGGTTGGAACTGGATGATCTTAAGGTCCTTTCAAACCCAAACCAGTCTGTGATTCAACGATGTAGCAAGTGACAGAGCCCTGCCACAGGCTGGTCTGGTTTCCCACACCTTCAGCTGGGAGGTGCGACAGCCGTGGCTATACTGTGCAGTACCTGAATGTCTCAGCCCTGTCACTGTGTGCAAGACTTGGCTTTCACTTCCCAAAATCAGTGGCAACACTTCACTCTAAGCACAGTCCACAGGTATCTCCTGTTCTGGGGAAGCTTGCCTCATTTCTGCTGCAATAGCAACAGCTACTG
The DNA here is from genome assembly GCF_000696875.1 of Nestor notabilis. NCBI lineage: Eukaryota > Metazoa > Chordata > Aves > Psittaciformes > Psittacidae > Nestor > Nestor notabilis. Next base: position 19,826 of record NW_009923372.1, read on the forward strand.
CAGGTACATTCGAGAGCAGCACTTGTGTTAGTGGAAGGCAAAGGGAAACCTTGGGATGCCGCAGCTCCTGGGGATGCGTTAGCTATCCCATTGTCATGGAAACCGCACTCCTGGTACCACTGTCCCCATGCAGTGAATGGCAAATGTTACTGTGCCATGTCCAGGGACATGTTTTCTGTGCACAGAGAGTGGCTGCTGCTCCAGCAACCTTCACAGTCCTCGCTGAGGAAAACCTTGGCTGGGTCTATCAGCTCTGCAAAACTCATCACAAACACAAATGCAAAGAGATCATTAAAGCATCTGGGGGATTCCTTCTCCTCCTGAAACATCTGCTACCTCCAGAGGTGCCTGTCCTGGCAGCAGCTTTAGAGCAAACAAAAGGAAATGACAGTTCCCGTTTAATTACAGCCTGTAATTAAATCATGGAACTTTTTGCTACAGGATATTGTAATGGCCAGAACTATAAATAAGCTCATAGAAAGCTTAGGGAGAATCATGGGGTGCACCTCCACTACACCATAACCTGTGGGAAAAGGCCATCCCAGAACACCTCCTGTCCCACAAATCTCCCCATGTCACACATTGGCTGTGGGGCACCCCAAAACCTGGGCTGCAGGAGCCTGTGCTCCCTCATCCAGGGTATCACCCAGGCACCCACAGCAGCTCAAAGTGGGCTCCACCTGCTGGAGCAGCACCTCAGGGGCTCATCCATATTGGTTACCACCAAGGTAACACTGGCAGGACATGCTTGGGGAAAAGAAAGTACAAAATGGGGACAAGAGAAAAGGGGAAAATGTAGGTTTCTAGACAAGTTAAGCCTTTTCCTCCTTTAAAGAAATTCAGGCAGTGATTTGCAGTTGCCTTTGCCTCTAATAATTACCTTTTTGTAATTATTATTTTTTTACAGACTGACCCAGACAAAACATTGATTTAAACATGTGGTTTAGTTGTAATGAGGATTCGTTTGAAGAAACAAACTAAACAAGGAATTATCATTGTAAAACTTTTGCACTCTGACTCACTGCCAGCCTGAGCTTTACCTCATAGAAAACTTTGGCTACTTTAAGATTTCTCACCTGGGTTTAATGCAGTATTTTCTCTTGTCATTGCACACTGTAATCGTGTGTGCAGATGCAATTCTAGCTGTGAGAAGCACTGTTCAGTGCATAGCATGGCTTGTTCTTAGCCTCCAAATCAAGAACTTACAGATTTCCCCCTACTATTGCAAAACAGCATCTAAGGAAAGTCCATTTTCTGTGCAGAGCAATTGCTTCCGTAAGAACATGAACACACACAACAGGACCACGGCTGAAGGGAAATCCTTGCACAAACCTACTTTCTCAATACTGAACTAGCTCTAGAACTGATTTATTCTTGTTCAGATAAATAGTCCTTAAAACTACTTCCAGGCCTTGAGGAGCAGCATTTGGAAAGCAGTGAAAACCAGAGAGCCAAGCTAGTTTGAAATGTCTCTCCCACTTCTAGCTATAACCCAAAGCTCTTCTCATGCTTCCCCAGAATTAAAGCAGGGAAAGGTCACGTCTAACTTGATCCCTGAAAAAGCAATTTCACCACCTCAAATGCAAACACATCCCTTATTGAAGCCAAAATTCATGGGAGTAAGGAAGGAAGGACCTCTTCCCAGCAGCTTTGTGCATTATTCTGGCTCCTACACCTTCTGCAAAGCTGCTTGATTACCCACAGTGTGTCCAGTGATTCCTTGTCCTTAAGTGGTGCAGGAGCTTCAACAGTGACTAACCATGGCAGTGCCACATCTTTCCCATGGAGGCTGCAATCCCTCCTCTAACAGCCACATGTTCTCCCACTTGTCTTTGCCGAACTATTTCTTACCTCACTATTGCTTTCCTAGACTTGTTCATGTGAGCGTCTGGTGCATACATATGTCCATAGCTTTCTATCATGCTGTAATGAGTTGTCTCACACTGTAGCTTCCTTAAAGCTGCTAAAAGGAGTGTTTTAAATAAACACCGAATGCAGAATTGAGAGTGAAGATGATGATTTTTGTCTGGAAGGGAAAGGAAAAGCAAATTAATCCATGTTCACAAGGAAGCATCATCCCCAAGGGTAAGATTGGGCCTATTTTGACAGGTTGTTTTCTGTTCAAAAGACAGACTTGGTCACTGCTGTGCCAAAAGTCACCTGGAACTGGTGCTAAAGAGATCTAAGAACAAAACAGAAGGAAAGAGAGACATGTTGGAGCAAGCTCAGAGGAGGCCACAGGGATGATGATCAGGGATGGGAGCACCTCCTGTGTGAAGACAGGCTGAGAAAGTTGGGGCTGTTCAGCCTGGAGAAGAGAAGCTGCGTGGAGATGGGATGCTGGAGAGGGACTCTTCATGAGGTACTGTAGTGATAGGACAAGAGGTGATGGGTACAAACTGAAACAGGGCAAGTTCAGGTTAGATGTCAGGAAGAAGTCCTTTATTGTGAGGGTCCTGAGGCCCTGGCACAGGTTGCCCAAAGAAGTGGTAAATGTCCCATCCCTGGCAGTGTTCATGGTTTAGTGTGGGACCCTCATGGCAGGGAGTTGGAACTGAGTGATCTTAAGGTCCTTTCCAATCCTAACTATTGTATGATTCTATGTGAGAGCTTTCAGCCCCTTGCCACAGGGATACTGACCAGTGGAAAAGTCACCTCAGTGAAACAATGAGGCAATTATAAAGGAAACTTTCCTAATAATCTTTATAGTGGTTTCTAAAAAGCAGAAAGCAGCAGGGATGCTGATGGAGAGTCTGAGATAAGCATAGGAAGCCTGGCTTCTCCCCAGGAAAGCAACCAAATGGGGCTGCCTGTTACAGCCCTGCAGAGAGCCATGGCTGCTGCTGCTACCAAGGGGTTAACCATCAGTGGTGCCAGCTCAAAGAAATCAAATAACAAATAAAAATCAAGGGGACACTTAGTTACAAGCAGACAATACCAGTAACCCAGCTGCCCGAGCAAGCTGCTCAGGTGGGAGCTGAGTTAATAAGGAGGCTCCATGGTGAGGGCTGTGGGATGCTGCCCATGGACCCTCAGGGTGAAGGTGGATTCCCCCCCACTGCTGGAGGCTGTGGGGTGGCAGGGAGAGGATTCCCCTCGGGATTATCCACAGGAGGACAGATTGTTTTCCAGTCTGCTGCTGGTGATTTTAAGGTTGAGAAATGCACGTTGAAATAATGGTGGTTTGGGTAGGAAGGGATGTTAAAGCTCCTCCAGCTCCAAGCCCTGCCCCGGGCAGGGCCACCTTCCACTAGAACAGGTTGCTCCAAGCCCCTGTGTCCAGCCTGGCCTTGAACACTGCCAGGGATGGGGCAGCCACAGCTCCTCTGGGCACCCTGTGCCAGCGCCTCAGCACCCTCACAGGGAAGAGCTTCTGCCTCAGAGCTCATCTCAATCTCCCCTCTGGCAGGTTCAAGCCATTGCCCTTGTCCTGTCCCTCCATCCCTTGTCCCAAGCCCCTCTCCAGGTCTCCTGGAGCCCCTTTAGGCACTGGAGCTGCTCTAAGGTGTCCCCTTCAGGAGCCTTCTCTTCTCCAGCTGCCCCAGCCCAGCTCTCTCAGCCTGGCTCTGTAAGAGAAGTGGTCAATGTAGTTATGGGCTCCAAAGACAAGTGGTTGTGTTTCTGGAAGCACCAGATGCTGCCCCTACATCTGTAGTTATTAAAAACTGCTAAACGGGGCTCTCCAAAGAAACAATCATATCATTTCCCATCTGCCTACAACAGAGCAATTACTTGCTGGTGACAAACCCTTGAGAAATAACCAGAAAGCATGAAAGAGAAAACTCAAAAAATTAGATTCCTAGATACAACCAAATTTATTTAGATTAGAAGTGAATCTGAGCCCTGAACTAACACCTAGACACCCCCAAGGTATGGGTGCAAATATCAGCTTTGAAGGAACAAAGATGATACTTGGATTTGGACTCTAAAAGGGCTTTAATAATAAGTGGAGAATTGCCCATTCAAGAGCTTTTATAGCTGTCTCTTATCTGTTTGCGTGGCTCTGCACTTCCCTGGGACAAAGCACTCTTAACAATAAAGCACGAGGATGGTACAACACAGAGTTGGTCCACAGAGTCATTTGTACACGTGGAAGAAATCCCTCCTCATCTTAAATATCAGAGCTGCTGAGGGTATACCTGTCTGGCAGCTGGCACTGCACTGAATTCAATTGGGCTTTACCTCTTAAAGTGATCACTGCCACGGATCCACCACTCCATGAGGTTTTCTTCCAACTGAAATACACAAAATGGGCACTTTCTCTCAATTCCTTGTTCCATGGGAAAGTAACTGTGGATTTTAAGTGATTATGTACTTCTTTTGGCCGGCGACATAAGAGAGCTCTCAAATAACAACTACCAATTGGGATATTTAAGATCCTTCTTCCCTCATTTGAAATAAAGCAGAAAAGCAAGCCTGCCATCCTGTCAAAGCCTCCGGGAAACAGGGACAGGCAAGAGGAATGGTGCAAATCAATCTGCGTTACATTACATTACCTCAGCAGAAAGACTTGAAGGGACTACAGAATGTATTCATTAATCTTGTATGCTGCTGCTCTGTGTTAGCCCAGGTTGCATCAGGAGGAGATGAAGCAGCAGCCACTGCCAGAACATGGGCCAGGGAAAGAAAGAGGGGACATAGGCAAGACCCTTCACCAAGAACAAGTAGGATGAATGGGAAGGAGACTTAAAGCCCAGCCCAGGTTCTTCCAGGTAAAAAAGGGCTTTGCTGTGACTGATGAGAGAAACACCTTTGAGTCCAGTGGTTCCCAAGACCTTCTGGAGGGCCAGGAGTCAGCACTATTCTGGACCTGTTTTGCCCATGATGGAGCAGCACAGCATCTCCACATGCCCCAGTCAGGATTTGTGGGTTTGCAGCTCCCTGAGGAGTATGATGGAGAGGGTCAGCTTGGAAGCTTGTCCAGGGAAGCAGGAGCCCATTAGGGTTGGCCAATGCATGGTGAGAGAAGTGGCCATTCTCCAGTAAGGCCACAGGGTACCCTGACTCCAGCATGCAATAGGAAAACACCTTGCATGTACCCAAACCCCTTGAAACACAGGATCTCCACCTTGCCACTTTATCTGAACACTATTTTAAAGGTGATCACAGCCAACAAGAAGATTCCTACATCAGGCTGTTACTACTGTACTGAAGTCAATATGCTGTTAGCATCAGTGCTGCTTCTAGCAAGGAGAAGGTGGGCTTGTTTATGTAGGCAATGGAGCATTTCACCTCCCAGTCCACAACAATGCTCTCCTTATTGGGCCAGGGACCCAGGAATGAGTTAACCCCCGGCAACACAAGCTGTCCCAATTAAGAACTAAATCAATCTGTGCACACAGCCCCC
>NW_009923372.1:25203-47570 GCF_000696875.1 Nestor notabilis
CCCAAATGATTTAACTCTGCCCCCTGGGTTGAATCCTGGCTAAATCTGACACACTTGCCATTGTCCTCCTTTTAACACATAGTCTGCCTCTTTGTTTGCAGCTGCCACAGTGTGAACTGCTCCAGGTTTCTGCCTGGAGTCTTGCTTCTATTCATGTGCCCGTGGCATTAGCATAAAGACATACTGAAGGTAGCTGTATTTGAGCCTTCTCAACCAGAAAATTTCTAGCTGTCCTAATCTGGGGCTGTGGGTAGTGAGAAGGAGGGGGTAAACACACAAAAAAGTGAATAAAAACTGGAGTATTCTCCCATAAAACAGCTCCTGTGTGATGCTTTCAGTTCAAATCCAGTCTGACATTAATACTTGTCTGCACTTCCCTAGAGAAAATAAACACGCCGAGACTCAGTGTATGATACAAATGTGAAGGTTTGCTCTAAACTGGGTTAAACTTATAATGGGCAAAAAATATTGGCAAAAGTACCAAGCTCTAAATCTTTAACTCTAGTAAATGGGAGGCCAAAGTTACAAATACACCAAGAAGTCACCTGGATAAAAAGACATCCACCCTCTGCACTCTTTGAAGAGGATAAGAGGAGTCAGAAACAAGCACTAAAGGAAAGTGCTTTCCAATACCTGGCATCATCTCACACCCCTGGCAGCCTCAGAGCAAGTGTTGGAGGTTGAGGCTTTCTCCAGAATTACCATCATGTCCTTGCTGTTGGAAAACTGAGCAATATTTCATAAGCTACTTAATCAGTGATGCCCTCTTTTGTTCACGGAACAGCTCTAGGAGGAAAGTCTCAGCATTTTCCAACACACACACACAAATCCCAGGATTCACTTTGTCCCTCCAGCCTGCACTGGAGGCACTTTTTGGCCTGTCTTGACCATGAGGAACCCATCATGGAGATACCTACATATACTGGGCCACATATGGTCTTGAGACATTCATTTCCACATGAATACTAATTACTAAGACACATAAATACTAATATATTACTGAATACTAATACACCTAAGGCATAAATGTACAGCTGTTTGGTATACCTCCAAGTTTTCTTTTCTGGGAATTTTGTGTCAATTTTTGACACAGGCATGAAATCCAGGCACAAAACACAGGGAAATCAAAAGGCCATGAGAGTATGGCCTTCCTCATTCACTTGGAAGTAACAGAAAAGTACCAGCAGCAAAGTTTTCCATGTCATTCCATTTGATGCTATTAGCCAAAGTTTTAATGCCTCTCGTTAATCAGCTTTGAGAACCAATAAATAGCTAGTATGGAAGTTGTACTCCAAGAGCTACTACACACCATGCACTAACAAACAACTTCAGAAATCATGTTCCTCCTTGTCACCAAAATAATTACTGCACCAACCAATGGGAAATTCCTTCCCCTCACTAACCATGGAAATATTTACAGGTTGTCAAAGCCCTGCAATTATGGATTTCCCTGTAGTTTCCTATGTTATGCAGGAACTCTGTGAACCCTGCACAGAAAATCGGGTCTTTGTGCCGCAGAATGCAAAAATGGACTTCATTTATCACAACAGAAAGCGATAGTTGGTCAAAAGACAGAACCCAGAATTACTCAAAATCAATATAAGACTGCCACCAGCTTGTAGGATGTCTTATCTGCCTTGTTTGAATCAAACAAAGCCATAGACTGCATCTATCAAAGGCTGTGAAAGCAGGCAATTCAATTCTTGCTGTGTGAAGCTATCACGGTTATGAATATGGATGAGGCTGCAGGCAGCGGGGCCTCTGTGCAACCCATCAAATGTTGCTGGAGCAAGTTGAACGGAAAAGACTCTGTCAAAATTACTTTGGCCCCTGACCAGCTCCCGGAGCTGCTAAGCTGAGGAAGCAGAGCATGGTGAGAAGGGCTTGTCCCCTGGGTGCCGTGAATGGGATGAGGCTGTGGAAAGCAGGTCCAGGTGGGTAGGAGACACGTGTGCTCAAGACTACCCTGGGCTGCATCTCCAGAGCGCAAGCAGCAGGTTGAGAGAGGGGACCAGCAACCTGGTCTAGTGATCAACCACAAGCTCCACAGTCACGTAAAAGGAAGCACAGCCCATCCTGGACACACTCCCTCCCTCCTCTTTATTCCCATTCTCTCTAGTGTTCCCCTTCCTCCTTTTCCTCGCAGGTTGTCTCCAAGGATCTTCTACCACAGTCACCTCCTCTCTTTCTTCCTGGTCCCTGGTGTCAGCATATTTTCACATCATCTTGGCCTCACATGTGCCCGTTACCATTGTCTTTAGTCACTCCCACCCCCACATAAGTTCCTGCCATCAACAAGGCTGGGAAGAGTCACCCAGGATCACGTTATGCCATCTGGAGAGCACCTTTGAGAGGAAAACACTGCTTCCTGTTCAAGTTGTTTACTTCTCCAGCACAGAGACTTCAGCCTAACAAAGGGACCCATCCCCACCACTTTTCATCCCAAGTCCTCTCCTGCAGGAGCTGACTGTATTAATCTTGTAAGCTTATTAAAACCAGGCTAATGCAGCAACTTGACAAAAGAGGGTGCTGAAGAGATCTGCTGTCACCAGAGGAGCAGCCCAGCTTATGCGCGGAGGACGGGAACTGCCCATCACTTCAGCTCTCCCAAGCACAACCCAACTCCAGCTCTCCCAGAGGGCACACGGGATTTCTCAACAATGAACTCCCCAGCAGACTCAGCGGTTGACTCAAGGAAGTGATGCCAATCTATGTATTATTTGTCTTTGACACTTTAGATCGCTGCAGTTAAAAGCACTTCCCTCAATTTCCTTGGTTTGCTTCTGCTTGTGTCATTATCCTCGGATCACTTTGAGTCTGACTGAGCCTGCACGTGCCAAAAGAAAAGCCAATCTCAGACATGCTTAATACCAGAGTTGCCACATTTTGCTTTTGTAAGAAACTATCATTCCACAAATCCTTTCAGTGCTGGACTGTCCTAGCTCAAGGAATATTGCTGAAGCGGGAAACACTCTAAGTCATTCTGCTCCTACACATGGGTGCAAGTTGTTAGTAACATACAGGAAACATTAACCCTCAGCTGTCAGTCCTGTCTCCTCTCCACCCAAAAAGACCCCTCAAACGTAACAGTGTTGAGCAACAGAACAATGAGGAGAACACAGCTCACACTAAGGCATTTCTTCTCCTTTTACTGCATAGCCCTTTAGGTGCCTGTTCCTTGCCTTCTGGAAGGTCTGTAAGACAACTAGTTCAGTGTCTGCTCTTTTGCTGAAACCAGAGGTGCACAATAGAGGTAATCTTCAGGGAATTTTGCTTGTGAAATGACCTTCCTGGTCTTTTTACTTTCCGTGTTTTGTTGAATCATTCACAAGACCGCTTCAGCCAACATTCAGACTCTGGCTGTACAGAGCAGCACACATAAAGGCAGCAGTTCCCATTTGTTTTCCTGTGTCACTGTCTGCTGAGATGCAAGACAAAAGAGAACTCAGCTGCTGAACAGCTCTTCTTGCCCTGTTATGTCCCTGACTTCACAACAAGGCTTCCTTTGGGGACAAACCTTTCTATGACAAGGGAGTCATCCGGTTTCACATATCAGCACATTCACCCAGAGCTTCCTAAGGGCTAAAATGATTCCAGATACCATGTTCCTGTCAAATACCCCTGGATGCCACTAAATACAGACAGGAGGAGTCTGGAAACTTGCTGGATGCTGACTTATTCCACTTGCCATTTAGCCAGATCTCTCAGGAGATCAACAGTGACTGACGTGATGCTCTTGCTACATGTGTTATTCCATAAAATGCCTTAGAAACACGAAAATCCCAGGTTTGCTAATGAGATGAGATGGTGTCTGAATACACAGTGTTCTGCCACACAGCAAGTCAGCCCTGGTGTCTGTCTGCAGCTCCTTGCACTGTTGTTTGCATGCACGCACCAGGAAATGAAAAGACTTTTGGGGATGACAGGGAACAGTGATTACAGAGCTGAAAGCATCAGGATTTGCAAATGTGGAATTAAGCCTTTATTGAATTTGTGATTATTTCTCAATAGCAAATCGGGCAGGTCTTTCATTCAATGTGCTGATTACAGGTGACTCGCCTTTCCAGACAAATCAGGCTTTAATCAAAGAATAACAGCCTAAAGCAACATCATTGCTGAGCTGGAAATGTGGAAGATGCTGATGGGGACAGACCTAATACAGCACCTCCCACAACACCCAGCAGATATTACAGTGATCTGCATCATCCACCCTTACAGGGTTATGGTCCAAAACCTGAATTAAGTTAGGAATAACAAATACGGCAAGTGGGTAAACTGAAAACCATGGTAATATCACATCAACTGACTTGCTCAAAGCTTCCTTTACACAGAGAAAAGGTGCTTTTGATGGCATGAGCACATGCACTTATTGCATGACCCAAACCACCACGATGTACACTGAGTTTTGTGGGTAGATACCCTGAGTGTGGATAATTACATAAACTAACATAGCACAGTGTGAATAGAAATTAATTCTCGGACTGGATTGGCAGTTAAACCTTCCAGCATACAGATATTCCTGTATAAGTACACTAATATTTCCATTTACTTCCATGGAAAGGCTCACAGGCTTTATATTAAGCCCGTTCTCAAGTGTTTGGATGTTTTAGTCACACCAAGCATCATTTTACTGCTAAGATACCCTCAAGTGGCTCATGAATTCAGCAGCCCCTAGATTCCAGTGCTGCTGGATCTATCACCAACCCTGCATGACATACAGTAATTATAGGCTGCTGTCAGACTAGTAACATCCTCAACAAGTAGAGCTGAGCTCTTGAATGTCAGTGTGCCAACCAAACAAACACGGAGCTCCTATAAAAAAAAAGGAGAGATTAGCTGAAAGAAAGCAGGCCAAATCCTGCTCTCATTTACCCCTCTTGGATGGGCTGCATGGATTTGGCTGCCAAGGTAATTTGGCAAGTCACAGCCCTCCAGCAACATGGACTCTTTTGCACAGCTCCTGTGAGCAGAATGCAAGTGAAGGAGCTGAGCTGAAGGGCTGCTGTGCTGCCTGCTCTGCTACCAGTGTCAGTGCAGCTCTGCACATGGTTTACACTGGATCCCAATTTACACCTATTTCTAAGTCATATTCCAGTTCTGATTGGCTAAAGATACTCATCTAGAAATCCTTGTCTCCCACCAAAGCTAAGGTGGTTATTTTCCTCTTACTGAAGAGGGGAAATATTGTTTATATCTTAAATAAAAAGCAAGGAAAGGAGCTTTCCACAAAAACACTGAGTAGAGACTGAGCCTGATAAAATTTAGTCTAGAAGTGAACTTGAAGCCTTAGAAACCAGTTCCCTGAAGACAAGGTAATGAGCCTGTGTCATTCTCATTCAGAGAGGTGAATCAAAAACTGAAACAACATATTTCATTCAGTCTTGAACAGGAACGCAGCCAGGTCTCACCAACTGCTGCGCCAGGAAGTTCTCTGCTAGGGTACATTTGTTACTGAGGCTATTCACTTTTCCCTTTTATTTACAGGGATTCCAGGATTTAGCAGGAAACTGCCCAGCTGCTACAGTTTAGAGCATGGATATCACAAGTCTAACTTTGCTCTGACATCCCAGGCAGCCCTACTGATTTCAGGGTGGTTTTGGTCCTATATGATCCTACTTTCGCGACCATAACCTGGGAGGACAGAGAAGCTCAGCTTTGGAAGCTCAGACAAAAGTAAGTGCAGTAGAAACAACCTTGAGGGATTTTACTGCTCCACAAACAAGTTAGGAAAACACGCAGCTGGCTCTCCATGTGTGCCTGACCCTGTTCAGACCACTAGAGCTGGAGCAGAGCAGCCATAAGCAGGCAAAGGGTTGATGGGGAAATGTCTCCCTGGCAAAGAGTAAGGAGAAGGAGAACAGGAGACCATTGTTTCTCCCAGATCAGACTGAAGGTGCATGCTCAACTCAGGCAGTTGTACTGAACGCTCCAGGCAGTGACTCCCCTCACTTCTAAACCAGGCTGCTCAGGCTGGTTGGAAGCAAGGGCAGGACACCCATGAGGGCTGGCTCCAGGTTTCCAGCCATTCCCTGATGCTGAGAAAGGGGACATCTCCCTGCAGCAACTGTTTACAAGAAAGCAAAACAGAAAGCAAAGCACCTAGAAAACATCAGGTAGCCGTTTAAAGACAATACAACAAAGCAGGTGGAGGTAAGGAAAAACAAGAGTGTTTGTCCCTCCAGTTACCCTCAGGGCATTGGGAAACATTGGTGAATGACTACAAAAGGTTGGAAGCTTACTTTTGAGGTCTATCAGATACGTGGACTCCGGAGAAAAGGAAAGAAAAGCTAGCAGGGGTCAGCACAGGGACCACTCACCTCCAGTGATACACAGCCAGGGCTCCACTCCAAGCGATCCTCAACCCCCTACAGACCTTCTTATCTTCTCCCACCAGGTGATTCACATGAAGGGGGTGGAGTAGGTCCTGTCACATGACCTACAAGCCCAAATTAGGAGAAACGCTGTTAATTACCCTGGTGCAAATGAGAAGGGATCCCTCACTTCCAGCCGAGCAGCAACCAGTCCCACTGCAGGCACAACAGCAGCATGGACAGGAGGCTTTGCTCTGGTGGTTGCTGTGTAGAGACTCCAAGGCATGCACATCTCACTACAAGCCATGTTAGCTTCCAGCCATTTGAGGATTTAGCCCTTTTCTTGGGCTAGTTGTACACCCTGCAGTGTTTGCCTGCCCTTGTGAACAGGTAGACAGTGCCAGAGCCGGTCCCCAGCCCACACAAGCTGCAGCAAGAGCATCCCCCAACGCAGCCAATGGAGGAGAGCTCCATCCTATCCCCAGAATGCCAGTTTAATCTCTCAAAGCTGTGGGTTTGCACCCTCATAACATAAGGACCTGTGAAACATAAGTAGACCTCTGTGTTTAATTTGGATGAGATAGGCTTTCATACACAGCATCACTTTGTGACCATATGCTACAGAGGAGCCATGCTTCTATTGAAACAATTATTTTATAGTGTCAAGGGTAATAACAAAAGATGAAGGTGATAAAAGTAAGTCTAAGCAGGAAGTATGCAACAAGGGGTGGTGTTTATGGAAGACAAGGCTGTGTAAAACTAAGAACAAGAGAGCTTCCAAGTTTTATTTCATGTAAATCAATCAACAGATATCTCAAAGTGTAGCCTGAGAATATATAAACTTAATTCTTTTTCATTTAGTACTTATTAGTCAGGTTTGTAAATCAGTGGTGCTATTACTAATTTTATGATGTGTAAATTTGTTTCTTGACTTAAAACAACAGTTGAATCTTTTTGTGTCTTATAATGATCTCTAACGTTGTGGGTGTTAGGGTTTACTGGCTGGTTTATATGCCTGTTACAATATACTGTTTAAAGACCAAGCTGTAAAGAAATGTAGACATAAAAAAAGCTATCTATATATAAAATCCTAGCATGTAAGGCAATAGGAAAGCAATATTTTTCTCACCAGGAAGTAATTTGACAAATGGAACCCATATTTCTGTAAATAAACATCTGCCTTCTCATTAGCTTCGCATCAACCTACACTGAAATATACATCAGAGAAGTCTGTCAAAGCAGCCACAAAGAAAAAACAAGAGCAGAGTTTAAAAGCAAAGCCTTCAAAACTTGTTATGCTTTTCAAGCCTAAGCATTAAATAGGACAGGAGAATGACAGGAGAGTTGGCAACAGAATCTCATCACTAAAAGAGCTTTCTTTTTTTCTCTTCAAACATAAAACTTACGTTTGGTCAACTGTCCACAAGTGGTTTGCAGAGAAGGGAGATAGGTGTAAGAGCCTGACACACTGTAAAATCACAGCCCTAAGAAATGCAACCAACAGTCCCAATCCAGCTGTCAGCCAGCTAACAAGCCCAGCAGACATGGTTCATGGACCAAAGAGACCTCAGACTCCAAATATTTTCTTTCCTGCTTCTTAAGAAGCAAAGGTTGAATCTAGCTTCTAAAAGAGCACAGGATTGAGACCAAAGAGAACTTAATTAGAAGTTATGAAGTAAATAATAAAAATAAAAGAAGTAATGTAGTTAGAAATACAGAAGGATCTCTCATTACTGAGCAAGCCCTTGTGTTGCATTGCTGAGTCACCCACGGGTTTGCACAGCAGCAGGTGACATTTCTGATGTCTGTGTTTCTCTTGGTGATGCTCTGTAAAAGGGAGATGGAGATTCCATGGCACAGAGAGGGGCCCTCTGGGATGGGAGAATCCTGTTTTCCTATGGAGTCGATGCCCATGCCCCGTGATATCCACATCTCCCACAGTCAACCTCCTTGTCTCTGCTGGACTTACCCTCTGTCTAGTATCCTAATTTCCTCCCTCTCAAGCACGAGGTGTTGGCCTGGGGTATCTGAAGCAAGATTAGATACAGTTCTGGAATTTACACAAGGGGGGATCACTCCTTTTAGAATCAAAAGGGATAATATGGGGGATGGTGTGTTATACTTTCCCTGGCTTCCAGTCTCAGGAGAAACTATAAGCAAATAGTAAAACTCTCCAAAGTGCCTTTCACAGGAATCTTAGTGTCTCACAGCGAGAGTAAGCAAACAGGGGTACCACTGGCCCATGCAGCTCCTACACAGCCTGTGCTATAGCCCAGAGGTATTTCATAGCCTAAGTAGCAACTCCAACTTGTTTCCTACTAAGAATAGCATTTTTAAAAGCACTTACTTCTGCCTTAAACCTGCTGCTATTGAAGGCAAAGGCAGAGCTTACATCCACTCTTGCAAGCAGAGATAAGTAACGTCAGATGATGCTAACCTGGATGGTGCAGCTCATTTCACCTCCACATGGACCGAGTAGCCCACTTCAGAAATGTAAAGTTACTCTTGCTTCCTCTGAAACGTGCCAAACATCTGGTCTAATGTATCAGGGAGTTCTGAAATAATGAGGCACATCAGAAAGCTGGAAGCTCCAGGCTTTTCACCTCTGAGCCAACCACCGCTTCAGATATAGATTTTCCCTATTATGCCAGGCGTGCTATGCTCCTGAAAATTCAGGTGTAATACTCAGTTGGCTGTGATTTCTTCACTCTTATCAATATTTCTCTCCTGCTTTTTGCCTTTAATTTTCCTGTTGCTGTTAATATGCATCATTTTCCAGCACATCATTGCATCTTTCATTTAAAAAATGTAACCAGAACAAACTGATCATGTAGCTCTCACTTTAAAACAACATAGATGTTTTTCAGGCCAGTCTAATTCCCTGCTTTGGGTCTTTCCTAGTAATTCCTAATCAGCTTTCCTCATGCAGTTCTACCCATTTTGCCTGGTGTTTGGGCAGGAGAAGCCAGGGCAGAAGGAGATGCTCCAAACTAAGGTGCAACCAACAGATGGGAGCTCAGCCCAGCCAGGTACATGCTTCTTTAGAGCTGCAAAACACTTAAATCCAGACCCAGAGTGTAGCAGCTCACAGGCTTCTAGTTGTCCCCACATGGCACCTTTGCTGGATCAGACCCAGGATACTCAGCACTTTACAGTGCTGCTTTTCCTTCCAGTGCTGGAGACATTGGACATGCACCAAGGACAGCTGGCTGCAAGTTTCTAAAGGTATAAAACATTAATGTCTTATGGTGGTTCATGAGATATTAGTCCAAGTTCTGCACTGAAGGCTTGATATAACTTGTTCTGGGATCACATTTACCCCTGAAGACTGATAATTTCACCATGTTTGCCATGTTTTGGGCAAATCAGTCTCTAGTTTGTTGTAGGTAAGAGTATAGCTCTGTGAACTAGAATGTTGAGGCCATGGCCAGGTCTAGGTGTTTCACTGGAAGGGAATAGTAATCTTGCAGAACAACATGCCTCCACCAGGAACTCCATTTAAAGCCTTACTTTAAATATATGATACACTCCTCAGAAGAGAAGTTGTATTTTTTCCCTTACGACTTGCTGAATTTGGGATTTCAACTTTGCCTTGGAAGTAGTAATGGGCTCCATGAGCAATGCACTCCGTGTGAAGCAGTTTTGATTTCATCTTCTGGAAAGCTGAATTTTGGTTTCACCAAAATTCAAACCATGTGTCTAGAAATTGCTGGATTCACCCCTTGGGAACCAACAATCCTTTTGACCACCTTAAACTGGTACCCATAAGGGAGCAAACCCAGAACAGTTCATTCAAAGCAAAGCTAATTCCTGTTCAGGAACTGCTGTTAGATTTCCCAACAGCCCGGAGGCGGAGCATACATAGAGTTTCATTGCAAACATGACAAGACTTTATCAGTTATTAGAGGTTAACTTAGGAACTTCTGGGTGGCCCTTTGCCCACCATTAGCTACTATTGTGCTGTATTTTTGCAGATATTTAGGTTAAACACTTAAAAAACTATACTCAGAACTTACCATCACCCAATATGCTGCTTGTTACACCAATGTTTTCAAATTATTTGCTAAGAAAGAGAAGTGTTTGAGCAGGTTGACACCATCACTAATCTGGGGCAGGGCAGCCGTACAGCACATTCCATCCCATGCTGCTCATGAGAAAGCAGGGTAGTAACTCTACAGACTTTAATACATCCCCATGCTGATGGAAAACTAGTTGTAGGAACGGGCTGAAAAAGCCCCAAGAACATAGATAAAGAATGCATGCTAATCTTGCCTTAATAAAACCAAAAGCCACTTGTGAATGGCCAAAAATAATGGTAAAGATGGGAAATCTTGGGGAATCTCCCCAGCAGAATCCAAGGGAGAGAGGTCTCCTGGCTGTGTAATCCGCTCCTGCTCGATTTCCTGTCTATATATTGAAGAACAGCTCTATTTTCAACACAGTTGGGCAATAAATCCCAGGTTTCACCACCTGTTTTTTTCCTCCTACTTGGCAGAAGCAGAAAGGTTTTTGCAACAGAAAAAGTTCCTTCCCGTTTTAGCAGCCAAAGTTTCTTTTTATGTTTCATGCCTTTTTACCATTTGGGGAACCCTCTGGCAACTACTCCCTATCCATCCCTTGCTACACACACAGATCCCTTTTCTATTTCTCTTTCATGACTCCTACTGCATCTTTTTTAACTAGCGAGCTGAAATAATCACAGTCTTCCAGCACTCTATATTTTAGCCTTATTTTCATACCATATTTACTTTTTTTGATTGAAAGATCAAGTTCAAACACAAATTGACAATTTATGTTGCTGCAGTGTAGTGGGACCAATCTGTTGCAAAGGGGGAGAGGAGCAAGGCTTGAAGAGTATGGGGTCATCCGACCCTGGAGGGAAATGAACTGGCCACCCAAAAGTCATTATTAAGGCCAATTTCCTAAAGTACCACCAAGGGCTACATTTATTACTGTCAATGGAAAATGGCATAGGAAATAACCAGCTGTTGGGAGCCACTCCATGAGCAGCATGACCAATTGCCATGAGAATCCAGCAGGACACAGAAGCAAGGCCAGCTGGGCTTCTTAATCCTCTCTGCTGAATAGTTTAAATGCTTAAGCTGACTTGAGAGTAAGAGCAGCAACCAGCAAAACCACTGAGCTTTCCCACCTTATGCCTAAACAAGGAATGAACAATATTATCTCACCCAGAAGGCTGGGAACAGGATGCTTGAGAGACCTGCTGGCAACTGAAATCCATGAAGTTGCATCAGGAAGGAACTGGCCCCGGGGATGTGCTTTGGCACATTATTGGCTCCAGATGAAGCTAATAATTCCTTACCAGACTGTTCTATCAGCCCAGGCAAACTTAAGCACAGATGTAAAGACTTACAATAACAGGGGAATTTGTGGTTTTTCCATGATAAACCACCAGAGCACACCTGGAAACATCATGGTGGATGTATGACCTTTGGAAGTTATTCCTGGCAAGTAGGCTATTGGAAAAGCAGGAAGTGAAACCTCTGATACTGGTCATGGTCACCAATACATTTTTATTGGGGCAGTAAGTGTTTACCTTGTATTTGTTGGTTGTTTTCTAGATTATGAGGCAAAGCACCTGAACTGAAGGTAACCACAGCAAGGTCTGGGTCAAAAAGAATGCTGCTGTTATGTATAATATTAGACTGGACTTGTGGAGGGCTCAAATCACAATCCCTTCCCAAAGACCTGCCCTTCCTGTAAGATAATACTGATCACAAAGAGCAAAATTAGAAGAAATGCAATAATTTGGGGTTGGAACTTTAAGGTCCTTTCCAGCCCAAACCGTTCTATGAATTGGAAGAGCTGTCTAAAAATGCTACCTGAAGCTGCCTTGTAGCTGGCATCACATACCCTCCCAGAGGGAAAGAAAGGGAGGAATGATCTCTAAATGTTACAGCCTTGGAGAGGGAAGGGAGTCAGAAAGGCAAATAACAACATTGTTGAGTGATCTACCCTCTTGTGAGGATGTCTGTCCCTTGAGGAAATTCTGTACTGTGCACTGATTAGATACAAGAGGATTTTGCTTGGAAGCAAAAGGCATTGAAGGATTCTGATACATGGACATTGTAAAATGTTAGTGATATTAAGAGTGTTATTTGTTGTCAGTTTAAAGTACGCAGCTTCTTTACATAACTAAATAAATTACTCCATTATTCATATTTTTACAGCTAGATGAATATTTTAATCCCTGTTTACTGCCAGTAGCTTTAACTAACTGCTTTCCATAATCCTTTTATAAATCTTTCTTGTAATACATTATATCTGATATAAAATCTGAGCTTGCCATGGGTACTTTCAGTAATTCAGATTCCAGCTGCCTGTCGTGTTCTGCAGAGCACATCTGTCCTATTGCTGGTCGTCTGAAGCCCCCTCCAAGTGACGTTGTAGCCTGAGTCTGGAGCAAGAATTGAAGCCAGAAATATTGGCAAGAACAGGCAGCAAGCAGTCTGCAGAGGCACCTCTACGTATGCACCAACTGAGAACACAGAGCTCTTGGAAAGGTGTTTTGCCAACTGCAAGTGCATAAAAGGGCCTAAAAATTGGCATTTTCCTTAAGAACTTTCTCTGGTATTTTTCAGTGGAATCTGGATTTCTTTAAAAGCGATGAACATACAAATCTGTATATATACATATGTAAGTAAACATAGAATCATAGAATGGGTTGGGTTGGAAAAGACCTTAAGATCATCCAGTTCCAACCCCCTGCCTTGGGCAGGGACACCTCACACCCGACCACGTCTCCTAAGGCTCTGTCCAACGTGGCCTTGAACACTGCCAGGGATGGGGCATTCACCTCTTCTTTGGGGAACCTGTTCCATATACGCATATATAAGCAAACATCTTCCTGCTTCTTCAAGCAGGTGTGTCCACAGCACCAGTCAGGTATAACAGCAATAGATGACATCCAGGGTTACAATTACACACTTTCACAGCCCAGGACTGTAAGGACAAGCCTGTATCTCTATTCCCATTACAGCACAGGTAATTGAAGAGTTCAGTGCTTTTCACAGCATGCTCAAATCACACTGAGTAACAAAGAGCTGCAACTTTGTGCAAGGAGGTAAATGCTCCAGAATTGGGTTTAATCAGTTCCCTTTGCCCCCAGCTGGGTACGACTGCTCTGTAGCGTGCAAGCTAAGGCTTACAGAGTTGATAAGACAAAGAGGTTCTTCAACAAGCACAGAGCACTTGGAAGGAGCTGAAACCTCCCAGCTCCAAACAGCATCATGTCCTCACGTCCAAAGACCATTGTTCCTGAGAGCAGCAATTTTCCTTAAAAGCCACCAGTAGACACTCATTTGGGCTCCTGTATTATTAGGGGACTGTTTGTTCCCTTCCCACACACAGGCTGAGCTGGACCCGTCTCAATATTATCTTCACTTCTAACGCTTTTTCTGTTCCTAAACCCATGTTTCTGTAGGTATTAGAGGCCCTGAAGACGTCTTGGAAGAAGTAAAAATGGAAGTTCCTGGGCTCTTCACAAGCTAAACACCCCTTTCTGTGGCTGAAAAGGGTCACAAACTCATGATAACAACCAATGCGGGTTACAAAGGCTCTCTATACTCAGGACAGCATTAGTCTCATAATCAAACTTCATCTCACCTGGAAGGAACAATATTTTCAAGTCACTGATATGGTAAATCCAGATCATAAATTCACAATATCTCAGTTCTCCCATGGACTGGCCAAGGATGTCACAAGCATCTACTGCTTTTACCTGTATAACAAGAAACAGTAAAAGTGCATGAGCTTTTCATGTAAGTTTTGAGACATTATGACACTGTTGCTGTTAGTGAATGCAGAACTACTAAAGTGTTTTGAGAACTATTAAAGTGTTTTGAATCAAAGTTGCTGAGCATATCTAATATGTTTGTTATCTGCTTTGTTATCCTGGGTAAATTTAGACCTATATATTTCAGATTGTTGAACTATGATGGATGCAACTCTCCCAGTGGCTCTTTGGAGCCAGCATGAGTTTTTCCTGTGATGCCAGGAAGCACATTTGCTCCCTAATGCTCCAGCCAGGTGGCTCAGAGGATACTGGGGCTACTGGAAGAGTCCCTCTGGCACAGATACCCTATGGATCAGAGACTGAGTGAATGCAAAATGCCAAAAGACTGTAAAAATCACACTGAATTAACAAGCCATTGGCAAAACCTGTCAAGAAAAGAATATTAATCTTTAACACAAATGTCTCTAAAGATGAAATATTTCAGTTACACAAGAAACAAGAAAATATGAGAATTTTCTGTCACACTTGGATGCTTCACTTACCACAGTGATGAATCAAAATAATTGCCTGGCCCAGCATTTAGCATGACACTAAATACAGTGCTGGATGTATTGATCCTTTACATGAACAGCTCTTTGAGCCTCACACGAGTGCCTTCCTGCCTCTGCTTGCCTCTTACATTTTAAACCGAAGGAAGGAAACACATTTAGATGTCATATTCTGCCAGGAAGGCTGCTTCTCTGTGCACTTCTTTTGTTCACCTTTGTCATGACAAGTACTCAGGTTGTGTTTCTCCCATCATTTCAGTTACTGCAGAACTTTCCAACATGTGGGAATGTCGTGGTTTAAGCCCAGCCCCTAACTCAGAACCATGCAGCCACTCTCTCCTTCCATCCCCTTTCTTTCCTCCTACTCCTGGAGGGATGGGGAGGAGGATGTAAATGCAATGGGTTGAGGTAAGAGCAGTCCAGTAACTAAGGTATAATACAAACCACTACTGCTACCACCAATATTAATAATGATAAGGGAAATATCAAGGGGAGAGGATACAATTGCTCACCATCTGCCGACCAATACCCAGCCTGACCCGAGCAGTGATCTGGGCCTTTCAGGTAGCTCGTCCCAGTTTCTATCCTGGGCATGCCGTGCTGTGGTGTGGAATACCCCTTTGGCCAGTTTGGGTCAGGTGTCCTGGCTCTGCTTCCTTCCATCTTCCCCTCCTCCCTGGCAGAGCATGAGACTGAGAAAGTCCTTGACTGGGGTAAGTGCTACTGAGCAACAACCAAACCATCAGTGTGTTACCAGCGTTATTCTCAGACTAAAGCTGAAAACACAGCACTGCACCAGCTACTAAGAAGGAGAAAAATGACAGGGAAGAACTTCCATGAGGTTGGATGGAAAGACTGCTATATTATCTAAAATGCCCCTAGAAAGCCTTCAGAGGGTTAGTAACTGGCAACCCAGCACTGAATCCTCTCAGCCCAGGGTTTTTCTGTTAGAAAATGTGCTCCTATAGGACCTTTTTGGTCCAGTATCAATCAAACCCTGACATGCTTCTGCTCTGCTCAGTCCCAGCAGTGGTGTCTGCACAGGCAACGCTCCAGCCAAGCATCCAGAGTTTTGACGTGATTTGGGTCCTCATCCCAAGCTCCAGTGAGCGCCGTGGTGTGATGCTCCTGGTTGCACTCCTTCTGTACCATGAAGGCCTCCTGGCATTTTAAGTGTTTGAGCAGAGGGGGATGTTTCTGAGTGTGGAGTTGTTGATGCCTTAGGACCTTATCAAAAGGAAGAGATGAAAGTAAAATGACCTCTGAAAGCTTTGATTTTCCAGGTGAAATTTCCACAGCGATCACAGAGGGGGGAAAACTGCTATATTTGAAAAGCTGATGTGGGGATAATTAAAAGCATTGTCAAATAAACACAATGAGAAGTGGGTACATTTATGCAAAGAATATTTCAAAATTCACTGGCCAGAAGCAGAGTAACATGCCTATAACAGCACTGCAAGAGAGGAGGGTATCAATTACATGGCCAGGGAATGACATTGTGCAGCTGTACAGGCTTCACCCTGAATATCTTATAAAGGACTTAAAATCCAGCCAGATAATGTTCATGCTTTAATTTTTATCCAGCTCTGAATTTAAAATACCTTTGTCTCAGAAAGAAAATTAAAGGATTACAGACGCATGGTTTGATTCACAGAACTAATGAGATAAAGCTCCTGACTGTAAAAAACACAGTGCATTAAATCAATGGGCAAGTTTCCTTTGAAGGATTTGATATCAAACCAAGATTTGACCCTCCTGTGAACCTCATGGGTTGGAAACATCTCAGCTGTCTTTCTCTGGAAACATAGGTCCAGCTGGGCCAGAAGGGAAAAGCCATCATCCAGACCAAGTGAGAGCACAGGTCTTGCTTGGGAATTGCTTCAGGAGTCAAAGAGACTTCTTGTTGCTGTGTTAGACGTGGTTCTAACACTAGATCTTCCCCCAAATCTCACGTTTCTCTTCTTGCACATCATCTGCCACCTCTGATGCTGCTGCCTCTGCTCATCCCCTACCTGCAAACACCCCTTTGCTCACCTCAAGTCAGTTGTATGCATGTGCAGCAGCCTCACAAAGAGGTTCATGGATCGTCTGCAGCTCCCAGTAACGCTGGTGACATCTGTGTCCTCCTGAGCCATCAGTAACAGATGGGATGGCCTCTGCCACCACAGCTGCTTCAGAAAAACAGTGATGGAATTCCATCTCACAGGCCAGAACTGAAGGGAAAAAAATAGACGAGTAAATAAATGTAGACATCTGAAGCCCAGGTGCAAGGCAGAGGGTGAAAGATGATGCTGCTGGCAAGAAAATCATGAAGCATGAGGGATTCTCAGCAACATCCATTCTGCTCCTTGCAGCCCCCCTGCTCCTTCCAATTACGACAGCATAACATCAATTTCTGGGCATTACTCCATGGGATGAGAAAGCTGTGAAAGACTGATGCAAGAAAAATCTGTTATTTTAACAGGATGTGCTAATCACATCCATAAGCTGCACTCCCAGCTCTCCAGCGAGGGGGCTGGTGGATGCTGAGCTCTGGGGTCCTTTCTAAACTCTCCAGCACAGACACATCCTCAGCCCTTCAGGTGGTGGGAATCCACCCAGAAACCCCTCTACTAATAGCTCTCAATCTTCTTAATAAGGTGACCCCAGCAGCCCTCTTTCATCAAGACATGGGGGAAGCTGTGCCTGGTGTGTGTGTGTGTCCTGGGACTTCCTATTGGCCCAGTGGGCAAGAAGAAGCAGCATCCCAGTGATAAAATAGTCTCACCATGGCAGCAACCAGGCTGCCTGGTGTGCACAGCAACCCAGTGCTCCAAAGGCAGCAGGTTCAATAGCCCCCTGTAAAAAGTCATAATAAAACTTCATTCTTTGCTATAACCCAACAAAAAGCAAGGAGGCTTTTCAATATAGATTGCAGAGCCCCCAGGTTAACAGAGATTAACAGCAAAGAGGTTTATTAAGCGTGAATCATTTCCTACTTATTGTCCACAAACGCATTAGAGTGTGCTTTTCTTTTTTGTAAGCCAAATGTGTAACTGGCATTATTAGTTTCCTCCTCCTCTCTCCCTCTCCTTTAGTTTTTAATTAGAGCATAGAGAGGGGGGGAAATGCATATTTGAGATGAAGAAGAACTGGGGAGGGAGAATAATAGTAATTCTGACTGCTTCAATTATTCCTACACAAGATGAGCCAGATTTCTGTAAGAGCTCAGCCTCCACACTCAGCACCGGATCTGAGCTGAGGCCAGCACTTGGTGTGCTCTGCAGGACTGCAGCATTCCAGAGATCCATCCTTTATCCAAGAGTAGAGTGGGTGCAGGGTTCTGTCTTGGTTTGCTCCCAGGGATGGAGCCCATTGGCCTCACCTGGAGACTGTGCCTCTGGAAAAGGAAAAATTCCCATCAGCAAAGCACTACTTTAGGTTGAATGTCCCTGTCTTTGTAACTTCTTATGGTGAGGGGTACCTTCATGTTCTGAAGGGAACCATCCTCCAACCTCACGTGTCTATCACCTTTATAAATGCTTCTTGAGGTGGATGGATCTGTTTGCTCATGCTATTTGCTTTCCCTTGAACCTTCATTTTTCCCCCTCTGCTCAGTACCCTTCCAAAGCTGTTTCTCCCCAACCAATTTCTCACTCCCTTACCCAACACAGGTACAACCAGCCTTGCTGCTGATCGGGTGCACACACCCACCCAGTCTCTTGCCCCAGGCTGAACTGCATTCACTGGACCATATCACAGAATTACATGCGCAGACCTTGGGCCAAGGGCTTTCTCTGTCTCCTTATTCTTCCATCGCTAGTTTGGGAAAAATCTGATCTTAGAGCTGAGAAAACTGCAATGGCCTTTGGAAACCTGTTTAGTTTTCATCTCTCAGCAAATGCTTCAGGAATATTTTTATGCAGAAATGCACTGAACTGTAATTATTATTCCTGAATAAATAGTATTTACAAAACACTGTCACATGTGTATCTGTGGAAACCACAAGATACAAATGCCACATCGCCACAGCTCCAACAGTTAATTCCATATCATTTCACCAACGTATTTATTCCAGCAATTCAAATGTTTAATTCCACCTTGGTTTCATTGCTAAACACGAGTTTATGACAAGCAGGTTGTTACAAAGCAGGTGTTACACTGGCAATCACTCATAACCAGCAAGTTTTTCCAGCAGTGCATTTGCAAAGTCAGTGAGGAACATGCTGAGAAGGTTTGGGGCAGTTCTGATGCTTACTGTAAAGCACAGGAGATTGGGCTGGTACTTCCAGAACCACAAAAGAAAGTTATGAGTGCAAAGCACTAATAACTCCAGCTCCATTAGTGTCCCAGGCAAGACCAGCCTCTCTGTCACCCCTGAGAGACAGCCAGAAGAGCCTGCACAAGCGGAGAGGGGTGCGCTCTTCCCATGTGTCTTAGAGCAAGGGGATCAGTTGTGTTCAAGACTTCCACTTGATGAATGAATTTGTCTTGGTTATGGGTTCAGTCACACACAGCCCACTAAGCCATTTCAAAGCCTGTCTTTAATTAAATATAAATGAATATGGACATGGATTAGAGAAACCTCCAAGAAAGAGGAGAACTTGTAGCTCTGTCACAAGTTTAAGCCTCTCCCTATTTTGCAAAAGCCTGAGCACCTTGTCAATCCTCTTAAATAGAAGCTAGAGACTCTTCTGAGGCAACATGCTTGCAGGAGGTGGTTTATCTCGAGCACATAATTCATTTTAAATGGAATTAGCTTTTTCCCACGGAGAGCGCTGTAGCTGCTCACGCCTACCAGTACCTGTGCGCACCACATCTCGCTAGGGAAGGGGAGGATGTTACCCAGAGCTGTGCTGTCAGCTGCCTTTCAGACCTCATTCTTCCCCTACCATTGTAAGGCCCACTGGGAACTTTGCTGGCAGAACCCCAGGGTAACAGGTTTACACTGGGTTGATTTTAAAATCAGAGAACTCACAATATATCTCATTGAGCTTTAGGGAAGAGGCTGAGGGTTACAAAGAATGGGTACACTTATCTTAACCAGAAAACCTGGAAATCTTTTCCCTTGGTTGCTCCCCTGTTACCTGCAGAAGAGCCACCTCCAGCCAGGGAGCAGCAGGGACAGCTTTTCCCTGCACAGGGTCAAGCACCCAGTCATGCTACAGGGGAGAAAATTTGTTGGTGTCCTTATACCCTGTATGCAAGAGGGGAGGAAAAAGGGTGCTATCACCAGACTATGCAGCTTGCTCACTTTCCTTGCTGTCGCAGTAATGGAGACATCTGACTTTAAAACATAATAAGAAAAAGAACACAGCATACACTATTCCCTGGAAACCAATAACTTGCATCCTCTATCTATTATATGCAAGCTCCATATGACAGAAAAGCTTAATGTCAGAGCTTCAGAAAAGACCTTTTCCCCAATGCAGATACAAGAAAGCAGGGGCAGGATTTCTGCTAACTCCAACTAGACTTGAAAGAGTCCCCAGGCTGCTGACAGCTCCCAGACATTTCCAAGGAGGAGTCAGTTTTGCTTCTTCGGGAGCAAGCCTGTGAAATCTGGCTCTTGTTTTCATCACCTTCAAACACAACTGGTTCTTGTGTAAGCATGAGTGTGCTGTGACATTTTGAGATGCGATGCCAGCTCAAAGCTGTAGGGTACTTCCAGTACAGCCAAAACACTTCACGTGCAGAGCAGGAACGTGATAAGGGAAAAATCAAAGGCCTGGTGACATCCCCTTCCTCAGCCTGGTGCTGCAGGGAAGCAGGGGAGAGGATTGGTTTGTCCTTCCCTTCATTTCCAGTTATTACTTTACATCAGAGATCTACTTTTGAAGACAGTTTCCTGCTTTAGAAAGAAACAGCTACCCAACCAGAAATCTGTCACCTCCCCTAAAACCAGCTCAAGATAGAGGCTGGTGGTCCTGTGGGAAGTTCAATGCTTCACAGCAATGACATTCAGGCGTGCAAACACTGGGAGCACTTTAATGAACTGAGCTGATTTGTTCCACTGCACCTGTGCAACTAAGCCAGAGGAAGGCTATGCTTCAGAAGATGGTAGAAGATACCATCCCTTGGATGTTTATTGTCCCAATCCAATTCCATTCATCCATTTGATCTGTAAATGGACAAAGCCTGTAAATTAGCAGAGTTTGCCCTGCAAAAGTAAACGTCCTCATTTTGTGTAATAAAAGACTTAAAAGCACACGAGCAAAATGTGATGCAACAGGGAGGGCTACAAACCCCAGGCATCACTGATGTGCAAAGTGCTTAGAAAGTTAGAAGTCTCTGCAACTTTTGATAGACAAAAAGTCATTCATCTTATCATTAAAGTCTAATGAGGGTGGTGGCAACTCAAAAATGCCAGAGCACGAACATGGTCTTGACGTGCTATTCTTTGAAGATAGCTTTTGATGCTTTACTAAACAGAATAATTTCCCTGCAGAGTATTTGATGTTGATGTGCAAAACATAACCATGACATTGAGCAGAGTCTCAGCGTTAAGAAGATGCCCCCCTACCTGTGACCTTCCGATATTCCATAGGTGATTGAAGAACACAAAAGCAAGCAGACAGCTCTCCCCACCCCATCCTTCAGCCACAGGCTCTTTTCTAAACCTCGATACCTAATCATATACATTCAACCTCTAGTCTACCTCCGTAGTGGAATATACATTTAAATCTTGCTGTCCTTCACTGCTTTTGTTCCAGGATGGTCCACTCCTTACAGCACCACCACAGAATGGAGAAACATGAATTCAGGTCCCTGCTTTGCAGATTTCCTGCATGATCTCAGACACATTCCAGAGCCTCACTAGTTATCCAGGCAGAGCCAACACTGGCTGGAATATCAAAGACTGGTTATTATTGGTTTTCTGAGCATTTGGTTTGCCCAATGTGGGCTGAGGGGCTTGGCAATGCATTTGCTGGCTGTGTCCCATGGGAAGATGCTGCATATGGCGTATTCTGATTTGAATACCTTAATGGCAAGGAATAGATTCCTTTTCCAGTTACAGGATGGGCTTTTCAAGGCAATTTGTTTTCACCTAAGGCCCCCCAAGCTCCTTTTGGAGAAGCAGGGAATCACATGCAGGACCCGCAATCCCTAAAGCGTGGCACTAAGCACAGGGAAGGCACTGCTCCAATACGGAATTGCTGGGAGGCTCTGAAAAGAAAGGACCCAGACTACATATTTCTAGTCCATGTCTAAGCAATTGGAATCCGAATCCAGCTGCCTCTCCAGGGACGGAGCTGAACATTCCCTGCTGAGCATCGCCACCTGCAGCACAGCCCAGCCACAGCTCCCGGGCTGCCCAGGAGGGATGCTGGCCATGACAGCTTCAGAAGCAGCAGGCTTGATGGATGGCCCTCTTTACTGCTCTGGCCTCTGTGCCACCACACTGGAGACAAGAACAGTGATCTCATGTTATATATGCGATGACTCAGCTACTGAGGTTAACCCAGTCCCATGCTATCAGCACAGCAGGTTTAGCATCTTCGCCAGCACTGTAATTGATGATGGCAGTGCTGCATTTGTGTCCTTCAGGGCCACAGGGGTAATATAAGACCCAAAATTATTTCCATAATGCAATTTAAAAGTAAGTCCTGACCATCACTACAAGGGGGTTCTTCTAATGGATTTCTGCAAAAGAAAACCATAGTGCTTACTTGGAGAAAATGGCAGTTACCTGGCATCACATGCTGGCTACACTGAACACTAAGTGACTCAAAGAAATGTTAGGGTTGGAATGGACCTTAAAGCTCCTCCAGC
>NW_009923373.1:0-8403 GCF_000696875.1 Nestor notabilis
GGCCCGCGCGCTTTGCCCTATAGAACTGTGTACGTACAGCACAGGGAGCACCCGCGGAACCGGGGAGCCTTCAGCGCGGAGAATGCTGCGCATACGCTCATTTTTATTGAAGAGTGTCGGAGTGCTGAGTTTTGCCTTCGAGATGAGGGCTCGCAGACACCTGCTCCGCTGCCAGCCGTGGGAGAAATGCCTTCTGACTGAAGCAGCAACCACCCTGTAGTGTGAATGTGACAGAGAGCACCAGCTGACATGACTGACACGGCTTTACCAGTGTAAAGGGAGTACGCAGTCCCCAGAAAAGCAGCTCAGAGCTCTACTGGAAAGCTAGCTGAACAGGGCGAGAAGAGACGAAATGGAGGAACAGCTCCTCCTAGTGTAGTTGGCCTTTAAAAGTGCACTTGAAAAATGTAAGTCACAGTTGAGAAAAGCTGCCTAAGGAAAAGCAAAGGATGTCTGTTGCTGCGGGTTAGTTTCAGTGGAAACAGGGGGGCATGACCATAGTATAGCTCTGTCACAGCAGTAGTTCCTGCTTGGTACAGGGGTAGCAGTAGCCCTGCCTTCCCACCAGAGCTGCAGGAAAAAGTAACATTGTTGGGCTTCCTTCCCATCTTCTACAGAGACACAGTACCTGTATTAAACCAGAGAACTGCTTTGGGATTTTGTTGAGCAAGGAAAGCAAATCTTACCAACCAAGTCGTGCAGAAGATTTGAGAGCAATACCAGTATTCCCTGGTGTCTCTCCTGCAAGCTCTTTGCATCTCGTTTCTCAGTGGAGTCATGACTGTTCCACTCTCTACTTCTCAGATACGCAGATACCCTTTTAAACCTATTGGCAAATAATCTTGCACCGTCTTCTCTGTGTAACTTGAGAAAATTACGGTTATATATCCAGAGGATAATCAGAGAAGTGTTCACATACGCCTAGTCACCTTCAGTATTCTCAAGCAGTAACACAGAAGGCAGCTCCACAGCTTCTGTATGTTTGCCGAGGACAGTAGTCACTAGAGAATCAGGGCTCTCTGCAAACAGCTCTGCTCTGTGACCTCGGTCAAGACCCGTAATGACAGGGTATCTGCTTTCCTTCTCAGTTTTGGTTTTACCTATTTAGACTGTAAAAAGAGTAAGTAGTGCTGGCCCAATAGACTTATGTGTCGGGTATGATACAGCAGAGAGCTGGTCTAGCCTAAGCTTTTAGCTGCCCCTGGAACTTTAAATAAGAAGGGATTAATAAAGCTAAGAGATGATTATAAGAACTGAGCTTCACCATATTAATTTAAGAAGGTCCTTTAAACTGGCAACACTGCAGCAAGACTTAGAGAAAGGGGAAACATAACAGCAACGAAGTCTCACAGAAGCAGAGTGCTCTCACATCAAACACGCCAATTACAACAAAAAGGGGAATGGTGATTAGCTTGCTAAGGGGCAAGTCAAAAGGGACAGAGTCTGATTTGAAGGGCACAGGGTGAAATACTTATCGGTTCTCATCTAAATAAATATTCTGCAGTTACGTAATTCCATAAGCCTCCAGAACTGAAAAGATAATGGCAATTTTTTTCCTTTCCGGAACAGAATCCACAGAAAAGTTTCTTCCTCAAACCCAAGACAGCCTTTTGTGAGCATATTTAGAGAACAGTTTTGCATTCTGGAACATTTCAGATCATTCACTTAATTACTAACACAGCATTAGCTCACTGATACTGACTACAATCCTCAGGTTTATTACTATTTGCCAACTATCAATTCTTGCCTTCAAATTATCAGTGTTACCCTACCCCTGTGAAAGGAAAGTGTCTCCCCAAAAGAGTTTAATCTATGAGAACACAGCAACAATTCTGACTCACGAGGGTAATCCAGATATTCAGAGCAATTCCCCACCTTATGCTTGCTGACTAATGTCTAATTAGTCAAATATATTCTTACTCCATTGGGTTATCTACTTGATGCCTACCACATTCTTAAAAAAAAAAGCAAAACAGAAACAACCAAACACCCATGTGCTTCCAAAACTAGAAAGCAATTATAGACCAGCCTGTGCTTTCCTGGGATTCAGGTCCCAATGGTTCCTCAATAACAGCACACAAGCAAACCTCCAATGAATTATTCTCTCCATTCCTGTCTCCCCAGAGGAGATGGAGATTTACTTCCAACCCTTTGAGGTTCCCCCATTTCAAAAAAAGGCAAATTAAAGGATCTCAGAGGGAGGACTGTACCCTGGTTAAAAATGCTTTATTTTCCACGCTGCTCATACCAGCACAGCTTTAGCAAAGCTACTTCACTCAAGATTTTCTCAGCTGCATCTGTTCCAGGGCTGGGTAGAGGGAAGGGAAATCATTTTTCTGTTGTTTCTGCAAGCTGCTCAGCACAACCTCACTGTTATCATTGGTTATAATAAACGGATCAAGAAAAATAGACCTGTGAAAAATTAGCTTGTCTTCTCATTCTGACTAATTCTCCCCCTCCCTCAGTCCTCTGAACTGCCTGTGGATCAGATAAATGCTTCTCCCCAGGCAATTAACCTTTTTCCTCTGGCTCAGGAAGGATTAAACCAAATTATAATGAATCATCCTCAGGTATTAGTGAGGACCTGTGTAACCACACACATTTACAATCAGGAAAAAGCAGCTTTTTTCTCAGGACAGACAGAAGGCATTTCTCTGTTTTCTCCCTCTTCACACATGCCGCTGTGGATTCAGAATTACCCATCACCCCCAAAACCATTCCAGACATGCTCAGCAGCAGCGTAGTGTTTTTGAAAGAGAGCATCTGGACCTCCTACCCTTTTTACAGAAAAGCAGACCAGCCACCTTCGCTGCAACTACAGGCAGAAGGACAGACCCACCTGCACATTACAGCTCTTGGAAAATTCAGCTGCGTTTGCTTTCTGCCCAAACTACAGCAAACAAAATGAGAGACCTCAGGGATTATTCCACTTTTAGCCTGCACTCATCTAAGCAGATTACTCTCCAAGATCAGCTTCCTACTTCATTTAGCTTTTTCTGGTTAAAGGGATAGCAGGAGTCATTCAAGTCTTTGCTCTTGTCGTATTTCCATGTTAAGTTTCTGTTAGATGAGAAGGCCATGAACTGGTAGAACGACAGCATAATAATCAATGTGGAGTTGTTGGTACCAGAGCAGATCCTTACCCATACCTGCTAATCCAAATGTACCCTACATAAAACCCCCCTTACCTCCTCCTGCCTTTCGCCTGTGCTCTACCAGCCCCCTGTTTTCACTGCCTTGTCTTGAGTTTCTGTTTACTGAGGTGCTGGCTTTGCTCCAGTAGTGATGTCTGCAATCGCCAGATCTTGCCACTCTTGCCGCAGATTTTCCTGCAGCTTTCCCTGGGATGCTGAGGTAAACCAAGAAATGACAAATATCAGAGCAGTAGGCCTTTAGTAGCATTGCACAAAGCAGATAATATCTGACTGAGGTGATCCTTAGGTGCCCGCTGCAGTTTTTTGTTGCTAAAGCATGGAAAAACTGCCACATACCCTGTTACTCAGAAACTTGAGCTATATTTAGACTTCTGTCCTATGAAGCAGATCTGTTTCACTGTGACCAGTGAATCAAACTCAGTAGTTCAGTGGTTCCCCTTTGATCAGCCTGGTTCTCTGGGGACATGTGCATCCAGCATGTCACCCTGTGATCCTTCACAGCAGCCAGCCTCTATTGAGAAGCCACAATTAGACTAGAAAAATCCAAGCACCTCACAGCAACCAGCAGAGAAAGTGCACTGTGTACCCCTTGTCATCACACACTAAGTCAGACACCGTGAAATTAGTACTGATGGTGCCTGGGTTTAGCAGTCGTGGCAGGACATCTGTTGCTCTCAGGTACAGCCCTCGCTCCATCTGCAGAGTTTTCAGTGGAGAAAAGAGACAATAGGAGCCATCTTTACTGGGAGATGACCTTTTTTGCTTGGACAACACCAGTAGAGAAGGGTAGATCCCAGACGTGCTATACAATTGCAAGAAATTGGGGTGCCCCTGAAAAAAAGACGGACTCATTCATGTACAATGTCAAAAAAAACCCAGCAAACCCTGATGTGAATATTTTTTGTTCATCCACCTGAGGAGGCATGTTCCAAATCAGTAAAAGTGCCTTGGTTTTTTGAAAAGAAGTCTTCACTTGATTATGTTATAGATTCACCGCTCTGGTAACTCAGCAATTGAACTGAGCCCAATAGCTCTTATTTCAAACAACAAACACACAAACCAGCAAGCAAACAAAGCCTGGAACATTTCATTCCATGAATTGTTTCAGTCT
Source organism: Nestor notabilis (assembly GCF_000696875.1). Taxonomy (NCBI): domain Eukaryota; kingdom Metazoa; phylum Chordata; class Aves; order Psittaciformes; family Psittacidae; genus Nestor; species Nestor notabilis. The sequence goes on from NW_009923373.1 coordinate 4,267, forward strand.
GGAGCCTTTGGCTCTTGCATGCTTTTCATTCTACTTCTTTTTAAAGCTGTGGATGAGATCCCTATGGCTGGGACTACAAAGGAAACTGCCTCAGACGTCCTCACCATCCTCCCCAGAAGATGTTGCTGAACTGTTTCCAAAGGTGGCTGAGTGGTGTGGAAAGGAGAAAAGAACACCAAACCTGGGCAGAGAAAGCAGAGGATGGTCTCCACTCACACAGTGTTTGTGCCTTGCAGTTTTCTGCCTGGCCACGAAAGAATGAGACATCTTCATGCCCTGCAAGCAAACGTTACTCACTCTCACACACCACCTACAAGGAACTTCACAGTCTCAAACAAAATCAAACCAGAGACCCAGAGTCCCATGTGTTAGCAGTGTTGGCAAACGATACAAAAGATCTTAGTGGATAATTATAGAAGCATTTACCCACAGAGGAAAGAAGACATCAAATTAATTCTGTGGTGATTATTTTTTACCTTGAAGCATAGTCCCTCTTACCCTTTTTACTGGCATGAGCACACAGCAATAATATATTCAGATATTGCCCCAGAACTTCTCTACCACAAACTCAATTACTATAGAGAGTATTCAGGCAAGCATGTTTGCCATTCACCGTTTGGGCATGATGCCATAGCTGTGATCACATTATCCTCACATTGACTACCCATGACAAATTGATTTTACAGAGTCATAGCTATTTTTTAAATCACCACAGCAAATTATAATAAATGAACTAAGCAGCAAATTAAGCCTATGCTTGATTGAAGTAAAATAAGAGATTTGTACAGTGAGAAGCTGAATGCATGATTAGCTGTTTAGCTGAACCAGGATCCTATTGATTGTCTGATAACTGAATTTTTGTTTCAGTGGTCTGTAGCATACGGGTTTGTAAATCTGCAGTAAGCATCACAGTCCAATCCAATCCAATTCAATCCGCTCATTGAAGGCATATTTTCCCAAACCTCAGGAGTTTTCACACTCAGAAGTCATGAAACGAGCCACTCCCAGCCTTGCAAAATAAAGTGCACCATAAAGAGAGGTGCCTCTGAGCTGACAGAAGATAAACCCATTCTGCATTCATCACTGACTTTCATCATAGGTATGCTGTCATGGCATCAGAGGGGAAAGGTGTTTCCTGAGCTGTGTGACTCCACTGCCTTGCTGTAACAAAGGTTTAATTCAACTGGCTCACATTCAGCTTCCACTGGGAGCTGCGTGTATCCATCACCTCTCAGCAGGGGCTCACCAACTCATATACAAAAGCCAAATGGTTTTTAAAAGCCTCCGATTTGAGCTGGTTTGATTTTAAGGCTTCCAGCTTGAAACACTTTTAGCCCCAGGGGGTACACAGCTGCCATACTTCTAACAGGAGCCATCTGAAGAAAATCAGGATAGACATGACCCAGACTGGTAAAACTTGAGTCACTCTAAATCTGTGGTCACTTGCAAATATCTGGGCTTGAATGATAAGATCAGGAATTTAGACAAGTCATCAGGGCTGGGAAGTGGGCAGATGAGCATGAGACTCGTTTGTTCTAACTGTCCATGTTGTCTTTAAAACAAATACTCTTTAAATATATCACCCGAATTCCTTCTTACATTGATGAGGATCCAGAATGAGGTCAGTGAAATTAATAAAGTTATACAAAGCAAGACTAAGAAAAGAATCAGGTTTTGGGTATTAAAAATACGGATCATAAAAACACAGGTTTAGCTCCTTCTTTTTCTCTGCCTTTAATCTGGCAGAGAAAAAAAAGAAGCTGGGAGTATGAATGAATGTCAGATGTGAAGAAATCCTTGAGCTTTCAATTTCCTATTATAAACCAGAATAGTAAAAAAGCAGCAGAGGTCAGGAATGAGATACAGTGGGGGAAAAAAAAAAAGCAGCATGAAGACTCTTTATTCCAGGGATAATGGTCTCAATCTGCTGTGTTTGAAAAGAGACGCTGGGAGAGAAAAGCCAGAAATAGCAGAAGGTTTTACAGGGCAAGGGAGGGACACTGTTATTTGTACTAGATCTACATACAGTTAGTTCAGTCTGAGGTTTTGTAGATGTAATTCTGAGAGTTTGGGCATCTGCACCCCACGGCGCAGTCTCTTACCTAGACCACAGAGTGAGTGCACATGCCCTGCGTTGTCATCTGGGAGGAGTCAGAAGATGAAGAACAATCCTGCAGCCACCCCAGAAGCCAAGACCTCTGTCTCCATCCCAGAGAGCCTGAAAAGGGCAGATGTTTGGTTTGTGTTGGATTAAGCTTTTGGCTGGCGATTAAGCTTTGTTGTGAGTTAGCTGCTGATCTTAGCTGGATAGCTTTCCTTTATATCTGCCAAAATGCCTAGAGTAACACATGGGCTCTTCATGCAGTCTGTCAACAACCAAAGTCAACACATAACATCAAAACCACATATTTTAAAAGAAATGGAAAAAATAGCTTGGGAAGGGCATGAATTGCCCCAGTCCCTCCTTCCCACTGCTTACTATCCTTGCTTACCAGTGCCTCAGTTTCTCCTTCTGCCTGTTCAAAACATGGAGAAAAAAGGAAATTGCTGACGCCAGTGCAGCCACAGAACTGTGGATATTGAAGGAAGCCAAGAAGAGCAAGACATTGTTCACAGAAACCAAAGCAGGAGGACTGATGAGTAAAATGAAATTCGTTATCAGATTGCTTCTGAATAACTGTACCAGGTGTACCCGTCCAAAACTAATTTACTCCCAAACCAGAAAAAGGTTAGATACAGATCCAAACATCATGGCCCAGCATGGTGTTTCTATCTCATTTGCTGACTGGGGGAGCTCAGAGAATTACCACAGACCCTCTGCTCCTCTAGCAGATATCACGGGATGTCCTCACCCACAGTCTCCCAAGGCTGACTACTGCAGTGATGCTGATCCCTAGCAAGAGAGTCAGCGAGGTGCCAGTAAAGCACATTCTGACAGGCATTCTGAACCATCCTGTGTTCATTGCTAAGTCTACTACGTACCCTACAAGGAGACTATAGCACATGGCAGCTGTTTGCAGGGTAAAGAGAGAAATCAGGGCTATTTATGATGTCCATTTAAGGGCTCTTTAATATACATGCAGCCTCTCTTGCGCTCACTGCTTTAACCAACCATAGTTTCAACATTCCACCACACAAATGCTTCCTGATGTTTACCGTTTCTGGCACAATTAAACTCCATGCGTCACGCTGGGGGAACATGGTGGGTCAGTTCATGTTTGAAGGCCAGCCGCACTGCAAAGACAAACTGATGCCCCATGTGGCTCTACAGGCTTTGGAGGGCATCCTGCTCTTTCTCCGTAAGAGAAAGGAGCATCAGCTCCTTTCCCTTGTGCGGATTGCAGCGCTTGAGGTAAATACTTCTTTTCTTGGTTAAATTTTGCTCCTCCCTTAGGAAAACATTTATGGAAGTCTGAAGCAGCTTTGTCTGATGTAGGATTTAGTAACAAGTGAATTGTGTGTTCCCCTTGGTTCTCATCCAGTGTATAACTGTGGCTGTGAGCTGGCACCCCAGAGTGCCTGTGGCTGTACTTGAACTTCACTGATAGCTACTGATGTTTTCAGGGCTGGATTTGAGAGGGGCTGCTGTCAAGGTTTGGATTCCTAAGTCCTGTGGAACTGGAAATTCCCATTCTAGGTGTGCTTGCTGAGCCTTAATCCTTCAATATGCAAAGCAGATAAATTAATGGTTGTGCATGATCAAGAGTAAAAGGACACAGTTTCTTTGTAAAACCTCATTAAAACTTAGATCATATCTGCCTTGTCAGTGTGTACAGCGGGGACCCTGTGAGAGCTTTTGTTGCATCTTTGGACATAATTGTCTCCCTTGCAAGGTCTTCTGTCCTAGACAGTCAATGATTGCCTTGGCCAAGCTATCTGCATTTCAAAACCACTCTACTGTTACAAAGTGCCCATTTCTGCCTGCCTTCACAGAAACAGACAGTGTTCCCCCACATGAATAACCTTTTCACAGCCCAATGAGTAAGTGCTGCTCCTCTGCTCAGGTGCAGCACCGATATTCAGGCTACAAGGTGTTGCAGCACTGGGGGCTATTTGGTCAACTGCTGTTATTATAATAAAAGCTATCCCTGACAGAGCTGTAGGTAAAATCTCTCTTGGGAGCAGCATTTCCTGCTG
>NW_009923373.1:8434-19228 GCF_000696875.1 Nestor notabilis
ACATAGAAGGCTTGGCAGAACACCCTGTGCTTTACAGATATATTTTGCTGGAAACAGAAAAATCCTCCTGCAAGGCCGCAGAGCCAGCCCCCTACAGCCCTTGACCCTGAATGTGCAATCTCCCTGGAGACCCGATGTACATGAAGAAATATAATCTTCTTGAAGCATCTGCTGTCTGCGCTGTGTTAAAATACGACTGGGATGCAACTGTCAGATCTCCAGCTCACTCGCTGCAGATTCCTTTATAAGGCAATAAAAAACCCCAGCCTAATCCGAAAGGAGTTCTTGCACGCAAAAGGATCTCTCTATTGCTTTAAGGAGGGTTATTTTACCATGGCTGCAGCCAGAGAGGGTTTTGTGGCATCCAACAGACATTTCACCTGCTTTTGTGTTCTGAGAAAGTAATAGCACACAACAGATGGGAAACGGAGCCAGGTTTCAGGAGGTCACTGTAAGGGTATCGCATGCAAATCCTTTGCCCACTGGGACCTGCACGGTGCGTGAGCTGTGCTGGGGAAGCCGGATGGAGCTTCCCTGCTCTGATGGAGCATTCGCGAAGAGGCCTGGGAGGGCTGCCCTTGCACATGGATTATCCTGACAGCTCAGCTTTCCCAGTGGGGTGGAAGGGAAGGAGAGGTGTCTGTTATCACAAGGCACAGAGAAGAGGGGGATTTTTTGACTTCTTTATGCATTTTTTTCAGCCAGCTGAAGGACTTGGTATCTGCTCTGAAGACGTAGGTGGTGGGAGCAGGAAAATATGAGGCCTTAAATGCAGAACTATCAAAGAAAGAGCACTGATGCGGCTTGTCAGAGACACTCTGATCTGCTGTTGTTTCAGTTGTCTGCATTTTTTTCCAACACTGTAAAATCACCTCCTTGACATCTGCCCTGCCCTTGCTCTCGGTCACCCTTCCTCCACTTCTCCCTTTAAAGCTGGTGTCCTCACTTCCCCTTCTGTACATATGACCCTTTCACTATGCAGGGATTAGTACCTCACTCATAAATATGTGAAACAGATACACAGATGATTTAATTTGCTGGGTTTTTTAGGGCCAGCAAGAGAGACTGGTATGGGGAGAAGGCTATGTTCTAGCAGGTCAGCTGAAGAAAACATCTTCTGTACAGGATGAGTAATGGGAAACAGGCATATGGAACACCAGCACCAAACCGGCAGGGAGACCTGAGGGCATGGGGACAAAGTTGTAAGCCATAAAGGCCAGGCAAATAAGGAAGAGCAGCAGAGAAGGTCAGAGATGTTCCTGCCTCCCTCGTTGTGTCTAAGAGCGAGAACAGAGGAGTGGGGAATATGGAAAGCAAAAGGGGAACAGAAATATGCTCTGGCTGTGGGTGGTTTGAGTTGCTGGTAACTCATTTGGGAAGAGGTGCCAGAGGAGGCAAGAAAAATGCAGGTGTAGGGATACGGTGGCAAGCTAGGAGGGAGGTAGAGGTTCTGAGACCTGAACTGAAGATAGCAGTAAAAGCTGTATAACTGGATGGGGACACCCAGACAGGGGACACACTTGAGCTGAGCAGGGATTCCTGTGGAAGAGGAGAGACAACAGAGAGTCCATGAGAAGGTGACAGTGAAGAGCTGGAAATGACAGTGCTGTAGAGTCCCAAACCAAGGAAAAGTTGTCAAGTGGCAAGGATTAAGTCACCAGATCGAAACCAGGAAGTTGAGATGAACACCAAAGCCCTAACATGCCGCAAGACCTCGCCAGGAGGCAGTTGGTGAGGCAGAGAAGAAGGACAGGGCTGGGGCAATGAAAGATAAAGCAGAGAAATAGTATTTAAGGGACCATACATGGCAGTAGTGAAGGACAGGCTTCTACTGGCTTTACAGGCAGCCATAAGGTCACGGGCAGCCTTGCTGGGACACAGTGTAGTGGCAACAGCGCTTTCACCATCAGTGTCATGCTGGGTGCATGCCTGGCTCTTGCCCAGACACCAGTGGCCAGGATAACCATAGCCTATGCTGGTGTTCGGAGATACTTATGCTGCTTTCAGCAGTCATGCAGCACAAAGCCCTGTCATAAACACACTGTGGGGACCATGCTGCCCTCACTGGAAGATCAAAGGGCAACTGTGTTTTGTCGTCACAGTTATCAACCGAAATACAATTGCCATGCTAACTCCAACCAGCCCCTGCTGAGGAGACAAATGACTGTCCAATACTGTCAAAAATCTATTTTGCTAGAACATCCCAGCAGCTGGCTAATGCCAACACCAGTGTCATCTGCAAGAGGAGTCCCAGGGAAGAGGCTCCTTGTGTGCCACCAGCTGAGCCTCCCTCCACTGGCACCACTGTCAAGTTCAGGTCATCAGCAGAGATTTGCCTCCCAGTGTGACAATGGGGGACAAGGCTGGATGGAAAGGGGCAACAGAGGTGCCTCATGGACATTTTGGCAAAGCTGTTTTATTAGTGAACAGGGGTGGAATGTTTTATCCTTAAAGACTTAAAGGGACTTTTATTTAATGCTTACTATGAGATCATAGCAGTTTCAGATCCTGTGGGGGAAAGGCTCACATCAATGCTACAACAAAAAGACAAGTCCTGGCCTGGAGAATTTGCAACATGACTGAGATTAGAGATGGCAGATAGGCATCAATGGCCAACAGATGGAGCAGGAGCAGAACAGGACACCTGGGATCAGCACATCGGCCTGGGTGGGAGGGAGTACTTTTGGTTGATGTCTTAGCTGAGGAAGAGGAGTGGATGGGTCAGCTCAGACCTTAACCTGCTTCATGTGTATGCAGAGGTTTGTTTTGGATCTTCTCTGGATCTCATATGCTCAGGAAAGCGGCAGTGAGTGGGCCCGGGCTGCTGTTGGCAGCTCAGCTGGTGGTGGCTCTTCTTTGCCAGTAGAAGTTACGATGCAGTCAGTGGTGCAGCATGGAGCCCATCAGCTATGATTATGGATCTAAACACACACACTCTCACCATGTGTATATGCATTTATATGAAGGATCGGTTGAAATTATGTATTATTCCACATACAATGAAACTCAAAGATTGACCAGAGAATCTTTTTGCTGAATTTAGCCCTGAAAGCCTATTATGTACCATTGTGGGGGTGTTACAGCAGAGGCACTGAACAGTAATTGTGAACTTGCTGCTATACGTGTGCCTGAAGGCAAGCATGTCAAGTATTTTCTGCCTTGCAAAGCACTGACGACTGCAGCTGTTGTGGGCTTTAATGGAAACTACAGCCTGTCAGCAATCAGCACATTTGTGTTCAATTGCTAAAGGTGGGGTCCAGACAGGAGGCTTAGGGTACCTGTGATTGCAGCATGGACTTGCAGTGGAGGTAAGGTATAGAAAGGGACAGGTTACCAAAGGAGCTGATGGAGAAACGGGAGCAATAGGAAGAGCTGTGGTACCAGATGAGCACGTCTGACAACAGAAACAGCAACACAGATAAGCTCTGCAGTAACTGCAACAACACGAGCTGATAGAGCAGATGGTCACCTCAGTTTAGCCTCTACCATGGCTTGTTGCCCCTAGCAATATTTACCCAAAAGCACTCTACTGATGGAGATGGGATTATGTAGCAAATAGAGGGCTATCAGTCTTATTCTGTACAAGGTAGAACCATGCTGCCTATCAGCTCTGACAGTCCCTTCATGTGCTGGCTTTGACTTGGGCAGATGGAGTGATGTGATGATATACAAAACCATTTCTGGGGTGCATTCAGATGGTGGAAACCAGGTAGCACTTTCCCAGGTCCCCAACTTTCTTGGAACTTTATTAACTCACTCCTCAAACCTGGAAACTTGGTGAACGGGTAAAATGTTAAACTCCCTTTCCCAGGTCTGAAATGACCTTCTGGGAGCTGCCAGGACATTTTCATCATCTCCTTGTCGATGCTATTTGGGGCTAATCGTGACCTACTTCAAGGCCTGAAGTGAAAATTATTTCACGAGTTTGTGAAAAGCACTGAGAGATCCTTCAGTGAAAACCGAAAAGGAAAGGCAACTACTCTTATTCTTATCCCCAAAATACTAGGTATAGAACCATACTGAAGTAGCAATACAGGTACATTGCAATGGGGATTAACCACAAAGGAGAGAGAAATTTCTGCACTGAAAAGTGTCCCATATTTGAAAGGCCAGAGATCTACAGCACTATGCATATCTCAGCTCACATATTTAATAAATATTGTCTCAATTGCATATGTTTACTTGTTTTTATTAACGAGCAAATTGCTTATATTTCCTTCTCCTTCTTCTTCATTATAGCATCAAAGCAGGACAGCATGCCACACAACAGCATAAACAAACAGTATGAAAAAGATCACCAGATACTTAGGGGTCTTCAGCTCCTAAATTGACTAAAGCATAAATACAAACTGACGTCAAGCATTTGGGATTACCATTTAAAAACCACTATTTTCTGAGATACTGATGGAGGCTGTTCACATCAGAAAATCCAGTGGCTACAAACGGAGAAGTGAGTAGCCCAGGCTCCAGAGTAAGGAGCCCAGGAAATGGTCTGCTTCCCTTAGAACAGAAAACCTGCCAGTTTGTTTAGACCCACGAGAAGTCCCAAATACAGAGAACATGGAAAAGCTGCTTCCAACCTGCCCAGCTCTTGAAGATTTGGGAATGTAGATGTCACCATCTGTCCTCTCTCTGCCACTGTTACCAACAGGACTCGTGTCACCCTCTGTACTCATCACAACCTTTGTATGGTGGAAGCTCATCCTGGTTGCGCACTGGAGCTGCACAGATTCCACGTGCAGGGCAATCTGCAGTTGTGTGATGGCAGGGACCTGCTCCAAGGCTGTGACAAGTCACCTTCCACATTTGGTCTCTAGGGACACAGTTAAGTAGCTGAAACTTTAAACAGGATGTTCTCAAGTAAAACTATAAGCAGTGATGAGGCTTATATGGGATCTCAGTCTTCTCCCTCTTAATCATGACAAACATTTTCCGCTGGAACCCACGGAATTAAGAGTACGTTTTGCAAGGCAAAATGCATTCCTGAGTAGGTGCTTGTACTATTCAGGTCCTGAAGCAGTATAGCCACATGGCAGCATCTTCTGTGGGACAAGGTATTCTGCTTTTCAGCATGATTAACTTAGGAGGATGGAGCACAGCACTGTATGGCTTTTAGTACCTATACTGGCTTAATGAGCACTAGCTTGCATATCTCTAGGTCTATTTTTCCACTAAGATGTAAGTCAGGAATCTCCTACAGAAAAAGGGGGCTAGAGATTTTAAACATCCCTTCTACTTCAGAGTAAGTTTAGGCAATCATACTTCGGGGCAAGCAGACAACTTTTGCACCACTGCAGGTAGTAAAGATCTTGGTAGAAAAGCATAGCTTTGTATTCAAAGTGGTGCCTTTGGACACACACTAACCAGTACATCCCAGCCCTCCCTAGCACTTCTGTCAAGGCAGCACTTTTTCATTTGGCATCTGTGCCAGCTGCCCAGGGACCAAAAGCAGAGTGGGTACTGGGGGTACTGCCTGCTTCTGCAACCTCCCTCTTGTTCACAAGGCAGCGAATCAAGTGGCAAACCCTTGATGGAGCAAATCCCTGCCATCCTAGAAGAAATAAGCCATTCCACATGGTGCAAATTCACAGTCATGCCTGTGGATGACTTGCCAGTAATAACCCTGAAGCCCAGAGCCTTACAGCCCTTAAAATCAACGCTCACCTGCCCAAGTGGAGACTGACCTCTGTCAGCTTAAAACCTTGAGTGGTGCCGAGGTCCCCAGGCAGCAGCAGAGCTTGTCCATACCTTGAGGTAGGAGGTGGAAAGAAGGGAAGGTCCCTTCCCCAGGGTAGGCTCAAGACACTCTGAGGGAAGCAAGAGAAGACAGGTGCAAGTGGAGGCCGTATGCCAAACAAGGACCACGCTCCTGAGGTCTCACCAGCTCTGTGACCCGGACGTTCAGTGCTAAAGCAGTGAGGCGAGGGGACGCACCGTGGGAACAGCTGCTGACTTAGCAGGGACTGCACCAGAAGAGAAATATCCTTCTGCAACAGCGGATGGATGGCAGAGGGATTTGGCAGCTGCTGATGTGCAGGAAGGAAGGGGAAGAGAGTAGTCTCCTCCTCAGGTGGTTCAGCTGCAGTCTGCAGGCAGAACTGAAGCTAAGAACTCTGGTCTGCAAGCATCCCCCTTGAATACAGGCTGCATGTGTTGAGGGCCTGGGATAAACTAAACCAGAAAACTTTTGGTTTCAGTTCACATCTTAGTGGTGGCTCATGTTTTATTCACAGTACAGGAAGGGCAGAAGTTCCCATGAACAAAGAATTCACTTTTCCTCCAGTGCAGGTTTCAGAACACCAGTCAGCATCAGAGCAATGCTATTGAACTCAGGACTCAAGTCACCCGCTCCCTAACTCTCACAGCAGTTAAAGCCCCGCAGTCTTTTTTTACCTTTTACAGTCACAGGACTAGTCGAGCAAAGCTTTGATTCGATTATTCTGCTTTAATTACAAAATGCACTCAGACCAAAGGTGCGATAATACCTGGTACATATGTACATATTTCTCAATCATAACACCAAAGACCAAAACACAGTCTGGTCCTGCTGTATATCAACCATTTCCCTCTGGAAAGATCTTTGGAGTATGAACAGACATCACAGCAATGCTTGAACTGCTTCTTGTGTGCAGGACACCAGAATCTGTATTTCACCGTATACTCTGAGATCCTGTAGGGTGGACCGTACAAGAGATAGGCAAGAGAAGGGAAGCAAACTGGAATCTTGGGGTGATTGGAGACCATATCCCACCACCCCACAGAAAAGAAAAGCAGCGATGGGCCACTCGCTGCAGTTAGGACAAGGTGGATAAATCACAAGGGTTTTTTATTGCTGGTGAACTCAAAACAGGCAACTTTAATCTACTGAGGAAGATAACACAAACAAACGTCAGGCCTTGTGCGTTTTTTTCTCAATGTAAATGTCTCTACAACTTCAGTCCAGCCCCCGAGCTCTCGCTGAGCTGCCACTGAAACCCTGGTAACATGCTCTGGGCACTTCTGTAGGATGCATCACATGTATTAAAAAGGGAGATTTTGCAGAAAAGACAAAGCTCTGACTGCAGCCATGTTGCTCAGAAAGGAGAAGTCTCATTAATGCTCCTGCATTAGGTACACGGTATTATGTATAATATTTTATTTATGAATTCGCAGGGTCCCTTTCCGTTTCTGGTGTGCAAGCTGCAAGTAAAGTGCACTTCTGGGTGTAAATTACCACTCTATGAGATGCAATAGCTGGCTGGTACACATCAGACATCAGAGGAAAGCAGACTACAAACACTGTTACAATGGCACAGGCAATAAGGATAATGGAATAAGATACCAGATGCTGCTGGGAAACCTCTCTGTAGTTTGAGCATGTAAATATCACATCACTGAGCAAAACCAGTGTCATTTAGGAAGTACCTTCTAAAGACACATGACTGTTATCATGCACCAGGTTAGCTCTGTGGACAGCCACTTCTCCTTCCCCAGCCCCAGCTGCAGCTGGGAGTCACCAAACCATGTTGCCATCTCCTTTTAATCATTTAAACAGAGTTTTGCAACAGCTAAGGAGAAAGAAGGGATCTCGAGGATGTTTCTACAAAGCTGAGGGTTTCAGATGATGTAGGGGTGGTGTAGGAGGCAGCATGACACCACACTTCAGCTATGCTGTGAGAGGACAACCCAGCTTTATTTAGACACTGCTTAGAGACCCTGACAGACCCAGGGCCAAAATGGGGAGATCCTAACTCTCACCTGCACCTTGCAGTTCTTGGTCTGGTCCAGTAGGGCTGATCTACATTGTCCCACGTACAAATCTCCCCTCTTTTTTCCCCCACGTACAGTGCCAGGTAACTATTTTGCTGGGTCTACACACCCAAGACCATCAGAACTCCACACTGTTCCTCTGATCTTGTAATACTGGCATCACAGCATGAAAAAAAAAAACCCTATTCAGTGTTTGTTCTCTTTTAATTTAATGACCTATAAAAAGGGAACTCTAAATAGCCACCTAAGTATTCTGGGTGCTTTAGGAGACGTTGCATACCCCAGGGCAGATTTGATTAACTCCTTGCCGCCAGTGGTCTTGTATGTCCATTGCCAGCAATGGATGCCATGAGCGAAGGATGGGGGTAGGGGGTAAAATAATTGTGTTGTGTGATACAATAAAGGATTAACACTGCCTTCCTAAGAGCAGAACTAACAAACAGTTCTCCTCACAGAGGCAGGAGTGCTTTTGCCCTCAGGAACGAGTACCCCAGGGCAGGGAGCAGGTTCACAGCAGGACACTCCCTACCTGAGCAGGGGACCCACACAGAAACAGCCCAGCCATTTCCAGTGCAGGAGTGGAATCCTACATCACATTTGCATTTCAAGCCAAATTGATCCCTGGTGCAGCTCTGTTGACTATGATGGAAGAACATTTAAAATTAATCTGGCCCTACAGGGCAACTACAGCAAACCTTCCCCATAAACCAGTTAGGGGTGAGATACATGGGACAGCTGGAAGCGCTGTTTGTTGCTAACTTCAAAAGCCAGGGCTTGCTGGAGCAAATAATGAACCTGTGGCTGCCACTGCGAAGCACCTTCCCTGCACCACAACTTCCCCTGTACTCCTCAAACGTTCCCAACGGGTTAAATTTCAAACTGTCCCTGGTGCAGGTACAATGGAGCCACAGCACTCCCTCCCGCTCCACCTCGCTGCTGCTGCTCTTGCACCCTAACTCGACACCTCGCTCAGGCAGAGCATGAAGAATTGCTCTTCAGAGAGGGATTTTTTACTTTCGGGTGGTGGTTTTTTTAATAACGTATCAGGCAGTATGGCATAGCTCTTGCTGCCTCCAATAATTTTCATGAATGTACAGTTGTGGTTATTTAAAGCAGAATTCAGGAAGAAAAAGTAAATCATTTTGATACACTGAGAATACCGGCCAGAATTGAGACAAGACCTGTCAGTGCTGAAGGAAGGCAAGAGTCAGTGCCAGAGGCCCAAATCCCAGACACCAAGTTAGCCACATGAAGGTTTTGACTTTCAAATACAATGGATTGCAGCCAGACTAAGTTATCGACATCACCAGAAACAGGGGAATCCTTGGGAGGAAAGGCAGAAAACCTCTGTGGCCTCTACAGTCTCTGCAAGGTTTGCATGGCTGAGATGGGAGCTGGAATCTGCAGCAGACTCCCAGGCAAGGTCTGCTTTGGGGGGACAGAGGAGATGGGAAGACTTATGCTATTTCTTGTGCCTTTTGCCAAGATTCAGATTGCACAGATTATGGTAAAATTCACTTGGCAAAAAAGGCCTTTATTTAAAAAAAAAAAAAAAAAAAAGAAAAAGAAAAAAAAAACCAGAAAAAAATTCTAGTGAGAAATCAGGACTGAGATTTCAAAAAGTACAAGATCTGTATAAATTCAGCAAGATGTCCAGCACCAGATTTTTTCATGGTGCAAGAAAGAATCTGGGGAGAGGCTCCCCTCGTGAGGGGAACACCATCTACCTCCCCAGCAGACTGCCAGTCTGAGGTTCTTCTCAAGAGCAGATGGACCTTCCTTGTTCCTGCAGCATCTCAGGTCCCACGGGAGGTATTGGTTGCAAGCAAGCACCTGAATATTGCCTAATGGAGTAAGCCAATCACTAACTTAGCTGGCGTGTCCATGCCCATCCATGTAATAGGTTTTTTTCTTTTTGGATGTATTTCCACTGTAGCATTTCTTTTTCTTCTTTCTCCTCATAGAAGTGTAAGCAAAAGGACTGCTTTCATCTGTAATAAGTTAAAATCAGAAATTACCTAACTAACAAGTAACTGATACTGGTCCTTGGAGCCCAAAGAGTAAAATCCATAGAAAATTCATTGGTTCCATTTTTGTCTGGTATATCCCATGCACGCCCCCATTAGAAAAATGGGGTTTATGAAATCTTATCATACAGCAAGGAGCAGTACCTCAGAGCCAGAGATGAGAGTCTGTGGCAGAGGTCTGGGCTCTCTCAGATTGCTAAGTGTGGCTCCGAGTCACTGCTCAATCAGTCTTCACGTGGCCGTTGGCCAAGGCAACGGGGACAGTGGGGGCCCCCGGCTCAGCAGTCTCATCAAACCGTAAGCGCAGGGTGTTTCTGATCACCAGCTGCTCCATGATGAAAGAAGCACAAAACCATGGGATGGCATACTCCAGGGTGATCAGGCCCATGAAGTCAAAATCAAACTGGGAATAGTCCCACGGGCAAGCATTGAACTGGCGCAGGATGAGGCCAGTGGTGAACTCCCAGAGGTATGTCCAAAGTGTGTAAATGAGACAGCGCACTAAAATGTTACACTTGTCTTTGAGATACAGATACATCTTCTCCACAATGAGGATGGAGGTGCCATATATGAAGAGTGCCCAGACACTGGTGACACCTGGGAACTTCCAGTTAAAGTTGACCACAAACTCCCAGGCAGCTGTGAACATCACCTCACAGAAATAGCCATGAATGGCATAGAGGTACCATCGGGAGAAAGCGGTCAGGGGTTCTGCCGCAGCCATTCTTGTGACACACCCCAGCAGGCACCCTGAAATGAGAACAGAGAGAGAAAGAGAGAGAGAGAGAGGGGAGTCAACGAGGATGTCACAAGTCCTTACGATGGCACCACACACAAACTCGTAACATCCACAAAGGACAAATCTGAGAAAGAAGTTAATTTTTAATTGCTTTATTTTTGCCACAGCAATTTTAAGTCACAAAATCATAGAATGGTTTGAGTTGGAAGGGACCTTAAAGATCATCTGGTTCCAACACCCTGCCACAGGCCGGGACACCTTCCCCTAGACCAGGGTTCT
>NW_009923373.1:19257-30378 GCF_000696875.1 Nestor notabilis
GCGCCCTAAACCCCCCCCGGGGATGGCCCCCCCCCAGCCTCTCTGGACAGCCTGTGCCAGGGCCTCACCACCCTCACAGTGAAGAACAACTTCCTAATGTCTAACCTCTTTCAGTTTAAAATCTACCCTGTTTCAGTTTAAAATCATTCCCCTGTCATTACATTGTCCTATCATTACATGCCCCTGTAAAAAGTCTCTCTCCAGATTTCTTGAAGGCCCCCTTTATGTATTGGAAGATTGTTATAAGGTCTCCCCTGAGCCTTCTCTTCTCCAGCCTGAACAAGTTCTGGGGAAAGGTGGCACCTTACCAGGCTCCAAGTCTCAGAATGGGCTTGGACAATGTATCCTGCTCTGCCTGAGAAGTGAGGTGCAGCTGGTATCGCATTGGTGATAAGGACGGACAGCACAGGTGCAAGGGCTTTGCCAGGGGTGAGTCTGGCAAAGAACTTACTGGTTGCAAGTCAGCAGAAAAATACAGTCATCTTGGAACTATATGATCTTAAGGTCCTTTCTAACTCTAACCATTCCATGGTGTCACAAGGAGCACACATCACCTTTTTGCTCTTTGCAAGAAACAGCACTGTCCCCTACTTTTCTGATTCTAATATGGAATAGATTAGATGAACACACCACTGAAAATCTGAGCCCTTCCAGCTGTCACCTACAGTCTTTATATCCAAAATGTTTAGTGTAGTGAAAAACTGAGCTTTGGTGTGAGCTACAGAAAGGGAACTGGAGGAGAAAACCTCAGTGGTTTCACACTTTCAGACACTGCACCTAGCACCCATTATTCAGCTGAACTGTTACAAGTTCTTCTCTTGAAGAACTCATGCATTGTATGGCTAGGATTTGGAAAATAGTTTTCTTATGGTGTCAGACTGCCTGATACCAAGTCAAAAAGCACAAGAGAACCATTGAAATCCATTCAGATTTGGCATCAGGACAGCACAAAGGAGGAGAATAAAAAGGAACAGCTGAGCATAGAGAGAGGTGGTTAGTCATGATAAATAGGAAATGAGAACAAACTCTAATTGTCTCCACAGGAAGAAACTTGGGGAAGAGGTTTTTGAAAAGGCACTATTTGCTTATCACTGAACTGTTTCAGCACAATTTGGTTTTACATCTTTTGTAGAGATTTACAGGTCCTGAGCATTGCTCTGCCACGCTACAGTCACTGTCCCAGGCACTGATTTTAAGCATAACTTTACTGAAGCCTTACAGATTTACACCACAGGGTGAATTTGACCTCTTTCATTCTTAGAAAGTTGCTCTTTCAAGTTGGGTTTCTTTTGAGTCATCATCGGGTGCTATTTAACTTTTTTGCTCTGCACTTGTCAGTTCTGTGGCACAAAGTGCTAGGAAAGGACTACTCTAACCTTATGTGCAGACGTTCCAATGCCATCTGGAAAGAGACTGTTCCTGCCCTGCCTTGAGAACACAGTGCCTCTCTGAACAAAGTATTAACATGCAGTATAACTGAAATTCTGATAAAAGGTGAGAGAAGAGAAATGCTTCTAAGGAAAAAGGAACTATAATAATGAACATGAAGATATGCAAAACATTCACAGGGGAATACTTATGCTGGAAATGACAGAGCTGTAGCCATGACCTGTTCACTCCTCTCTTAAATGGACACCCAAACAAAGTCTTGGCAGTTCATATGGTGTGGGTTCTCAAACAAAGACCTGTTTTCTAACAGCACAATCCATTTTACACAGGACACTGAACTATTATCAGTTGCTATAGATCAGTTCAGCAGCATAGTGTGAGCTCGCAGGTGAAAGACTAAAGAGTGACCAGCAATTCCCTCATATCTCATAACAGTTCAGTTCCAAGAGACCCTGCAAGACAGCAGTGGAGGTTGCACATGAGAAGTATGCAGGGGGTGTATATCCACACAGTCCACAAGAAGCTGATGTGTAAGGAAGGGCACTGCAAACTTTCTCTCTTCGGAGAGTAACAGTTTGTCAACGTAATGCTACTTGATTAGTTTGCCAAGCACAGCTGATAAGCTTAGAAGTTTGAATCCTCATATCATTCCTCCATTCTCACAAAATTTCAACAATGTCCTAGTTTCAGCTGGGATAGAGGTAATTTTCTTCCCACTAGCTGGCACAATGCTATGTTCGGCTTTAGTCTCAGAACACCGCTGATAACACCCCAATGTTTTAGTTGTTACTAAGTAATGCTTATCCCAATCAAGGACTTTTCAGTCTCTCATGCTCTGCCAGAGAGGAGGGGCACAAGAAGCCGGGAGGAAGCAGAGACAGGACACCTGTCCCAGACTAGCCAAAGGGGTATTCCACACCACAGCACGTCATGCCCAGTATAGAAACTGGGGGAAATTATCCAGAAGGGGCTGATTGCTGTTTGGGGACAGGCTGGGCATCAGTCAGTGGGTGGTCAGCAATGTATTGTGCATCGCTGCTGTTTGTTGGCTGGGTTGGGCTTTTTTAAATTTTATCTCTCTTTTTGTTATCTCTTTTTTCATTATTATTATTAGTGGTATTATATTTTAACTATTAAGCTGGTTTTATGTCAACCCACATGTTTTACCTTTTCTCTGATTCTCCTCCCCTTCCCACTGGCAGGAGGTGATCAAGCTGCTGCATGCTACTCAGCTGCTGGCTGGGGTTAAACCACGACAAAGAACAAATCAATAGTCAGAGGTATGGAAGTAAGGGAAAGCAGTAAGAAGGAAATGGGCTGTAGGTATCTTTTGTCAGAATGGGGATATATGGCTGCTGCAGGAAGGGAGAAGTATTTTGTGTCTGAGGAGACAGACAGCAAAAGATGCAGAGGCCTTAGAAGTCATACCTATTGCGAGGTAAGGTACTGATGAAATACAGAATGTCACTGTCCAGGGAAGAAATGATTGTAAAGGTTTTACTAAGCTGCCAAGGAATTGAATGGTTTTTTTTCTCTTTTCAGTAAGCCTTTCTAAGCTTTTCCATTTGTGGCCCTTAGTCCTTGCATTTCCCTCTACAGCATTACATGAAATGCATTTGAGCTGTTAGCCGGGAGCAACCACAGCACACAGTACTTCTGTAAGCTGTTCCTTGTCATCTGAAAATCTCTTCACAAAGTCAGGTTAAACGCATAGAAGATCCTTCCCTTCTTATTCAAAGGATCCCCTCATCAGCTACTGCCATTGTCTTACACCTGCCCACCAAAGACAAAGACTCACAGAAACATATCCAACAAGCCATGTCCTGTTCTACTGCACACCATTTCCTCTGTGCAATGAAGATTTCATTTCCCTGGTTCTATATCACATACTTATTAATTATCTATTTATTCTCTATTTCTTTTTTACACTTTTCAAGATATGTAGCCACTACACTAGAAGTCTAATAACTAAATCTAGACCACGTCTACAATACAAGTTAAGCCACTGCAAAGACCCTGTTGAATTCTTTTGAATCCTGAGCCTTTCACCACAACTGACAGATGACGAGCATCAATGTGCTGACACTGTCTCAGTATTTGTCTTCTACTTTGACACACCTAGTCAGCCCAAACTCTACGGGAACTTCCTTCTTACCATACGCTGCCTGTTGATTAAGAGCATCCCAAGACAGGGTAGATGCTGAACTGTGGTAGCCCGAATATAAACTGGTTTCGCTGCGCTAAGCACTAAACAAATCCATAAATCACAGGTCCTCCTGTAAAACATTTCATTCAAAATAATACAAGAAGTACAAATAAGACATAGAAGGGAATGGAGGATACCTAGGGAGACTGCAACACTCTACAGCACATCATTGCACAAGGTGGGGACTGTACAATATAATGGTTACAAGTCACTTGAGCATTTACAAAAACTAAAATTGCAGCTGTTCCCAAGCATCTTATTTCCCAGCCATACTGAACTGTCTTGTGCCTGGTAGGCAGAACAGCACAAGATCCCAAGAGGGAAATGAAGGAGAAAAGTATTGTTTTATCAGGCAGCAATTCATGATAAAAGGATCAAGCTGAAAAGCAGTTGCAAGACATTAGTGAGAGAAACATCCAAACACAAGGCCAAGACTGGATTCAGTAAGAGATGTAGATTTGTGAAAAGCCTCAAGTAGATAATTGAACTTGGTGATGCAAGACTTTTAATGGAGTGACAGTAATACAGACCAAAAAGCTCTGAATGTATGATATCTACTCAGTCTCCTGAGGAAAACAGAAGACATTCATCACTGAGGCAGTTATAGTGGGACGGGCAGTAGCTTCCTGAAAACCAGAAACAGAGCTGCCACCTATGCAGCTATCAGCAGAGAGCAAACAAGAGCCATGGGGACTGCACGTGGACAGCCATGTTTGTACGGAGGCTGCTCACACTGTAGTGTTCTGCGGAAAACAGGAGCTTCTAAATTCAAAGCTATGGAAATGCTTTCCATCATCAGCAAATTATATTTCAAGCAGCTAAAATAGAAACAGTTTCTCTAAAACACTTGCTTCTCTCAGGGATGGCAGAGTACGGCTCTGCCAGTCAACATCCTCCTCAGATTCCCTTATCCTCCTTAGCCGTTCCACCTCTTACCATAGCTCTGCCACCATGCACAGCAAATCATCAACCTGGTCACATCTTGCACAGCCACCATCCAACATCACTGACAGCTCTGGCACTCACCACAGCCAAATGCCTGGATGGCTACATGTTTTTGAGGGACCTCTGTCTGCATCTGGCCAGCAGAGTGGGCTTTGTTTTCTTTGCCTTCTGCCAAGAGGATGCCATCCTTGAGCACCTTCTTGATGAGCACTGGCTGAGCTTACCTCTTATGCTTGCCAGCCTTCTGGGCCCTCCCTGCTCACCCTGCCTGTGCCATGCTGTGTTTGCCCGCTCCTAGTCACCACGCTCCCAAAGGGGTTGTGTCGTCACTCTTTGCACTGCTGATTTACAGAACACTGGTGCTGGATTTGGCTCCAAGACATTAGTTCATCAGTGTTTAAAGATTTATGCAGTAAAATCTTAGTGGTATTTATGTGCTGAAGTCATAACTCTGAGGAGATATTCATCCTTCAGGTAACCAAGAGCTTCAATTAACTGCGGCTCAGAAAATAGAATTTCAACCATACTGAAGTGTGGAGTAGTTCCAGCAGATCGATTAATCAAGCCCTGCAATGAAGCTAAAAGCATGCCACAGACCGATGTCTCCAAATACAGACTTGATGTCCATTCCCTGCTCTTAGCGCTCTCAGGATGGGTCTGGAGCCCAGGGATTTTGGTCAGTTCTGAATGTATTAATCATCTGTTTGTACTGCTTCTCTCTCTGGACTCCATCTCCATCAGGATGCATGTTGTCTCCCTTCCTCTGAGTTCTACCCACACCACCACATATTGCAAGAAAGAAAGGACAGCTCATTTCCAATCTGTATTTCCCCCTCATTTTCATCTCTAGCTCATTTCCCTTAGGAGCCACATCATTTCCTTGCCACTCCTTGTTCACTTGCCCAGTTCATTCTGTACCTGCTGGCAGCCTCTGATCCCTGCCTATCTTTCAAATCTGTTCCAGAGAGACTGGGATACAGTAAAAGAGAGTGACGACAAAAGAAGATTAAATGAATCCAATTACGAGACTAAGCCAAAGGGATGGAGAAGTGTAGTTCTTACCAGTAATGCCTGTGTGGGGGCTACCCAGAAGGCCCCATCTCACAAGAGGAAGGAGAAAGGTAGGGTTTTCTTGGCAGGGAGTGTAGAGGGGGCTTTGCAGAGGACAAAGAGAAAACATAGACTCATAGAATGAAGACATAGTTTAAAGAATAGTTTTCTGGCTATTGTGATCTCATGAATGGCAGCAGAAGTGCAGAAAGCTGAGACCTCCCATGCCCTGCCTCACACATAGCATCATGTTAACTCGAACACACCTTAGACCACAGTGACCACTCCTTTTAATTAAGGCAGCAGCACTTTACTTACAGTGACCAAGAGGGATGTTTCATATGTTCCTGGCAGAAGCTGAGAGCCCTCAAGAGTCAAGCAAGCACCAGACTCGCAAGACAAATCTGTGAAAAATGACAGAGTCCAAACTTGGCTTCTAGAAGTATTATCCCCAAATCTCCCCAGGATCTCTTTCAGGTAAGGTCATGTCCTTCTCCAAGCCTGTTGCTAGACTCCTGTGTCCCACCTGCTGCCCTATTCTGTCCAGAAAAGCCACCCCAAGTCCCCAACATTTGCTGATACTCTAAAGCAAGCAAGTGAACAGGAAGGGCTCAAGTGTGCCTGAAATGACCCCAACATAAAGCAGAGACTTTGAAGCCAGGACGCCACTGTCAGAGCGGGCAGAGCTTCTCACTAACACTGCAGAGGAGGAAGCCAGCACTGTGGAAGGTCTGCCCCAAGGAGATGGCATGTTTAGGGGAGCACAACCTGCCCTGAGAATCTGTATCAGCCTTCCTTCAGTTTTGGGTGCTCAGTTGCTGTACTTACCATTATTTTAAGCCGGACAGTAAGTCCAGGCTGATTTCATTCTCTGCAGTGAGAGCAGAATTGAGTTCCTAGAACCCATTTTTTAAAAGCTGTCCCAAGTTGACAGCTCATGACTTCAGGCCTAGATGTGAGCACTCGTAGTTCCCCTATTGATACTGCCTGAGCCGTAAGCTCCTGGGAGCTGGACCCCTTCATTTTAAACCAGGCATTCAAGCACAATGCCAATCAATATTCATGTCTGGTTTTGAAAGCTTGAGCTTAATGTGTTCTATTAGATGACTGAAGCAAATCTGACATTCAAAGAACGTAATGCACATCATGGCTTACCAGGAAAAGGCAACCCAAAACAGTGATGAATGGAGAAAGAGAATTTATCCTGAGAACATGCTGAGAGTTTACAAGATTTTGCCACAGCCAATATCCTTTCCACTGTCACTAGAGAGCCAACAGATATAAAGAAGAGACAACATTAAGGTCAAGACATTATGTGTCACCCATCTTTCATGGTTTCTAAAGCTGATGGAAAACCAGACAGCTCTTTTTTGAAAAGGGGTTTTTTTTTCAGTTTGTTTTTTTCTTTCTTTTCTTTTAGCAAATGCTCCATCTTCTTTCCAAAACAAAATGAAAAGCAAATACACCAGTCCGCTCCAACACTGTAATAATAAATTGACTTGGACAACTCAGAGGTCAGTATCCCTAACAGTAACAACTAAACATGCTTAGCCCAGCTCTTCTGAATCATCTGCAGAAACAAGCCAGAATCAGCATGCAATGGAGGAAAGCCAGGTTTGGGGGGAGGAGAAAAAAAAAACAAAAAAAAAGAAACAAAAAATCCAAACACATTTTACTTTGAAAATGAGCTTGTCGGAGAAAACTATGATCAAGGCAGCGAAGTAAGAGTATCTAAAATCCTAGCTTGCTAATACCCTGACACGATCCAAGCCACATCTGTGAATAACAGTAGTGTGTGTAAAAAGAAATAAAGAAATATATAAAAACAAAACCCAAAATAAAAACCTTAGAACTATTGTCAGATCCAAAGCAGTCTCTCCTCGTTTGCTGCAGGTAACACTCAAAGCAGTATTTCAGACAGTGAGCTGCTGCTTTTACTGGAAATTCTTGCTGCATATACACACCTGTAAAGAATTATTTCCCTCTCCTTGTATTACTCTTCACCAGCACACAAGCCTTTACAAACTCCCAGCATTCATCTCACAGTGGGTAACTGGATAGTGTAAACACCTGCAGCTAGCAACTACAGTCACTCTTCACCTAGGAGAAACAGAACTGCTGCAGACCATAAAGAAACCTAACATCTTGGTCTAAGCTGAGTTAGGTTTAGGCCTTGCAAGCATAAGGCTCTGCATAAAGACAGATGAAACAGGAGGGAGCACCTTCTTAAGCACCTTCAGAAACACAGGCCAAAACTGCCAAGAAGTTTTCTTCTCCCTTGCTTTTCTCCCCTTGCTCACAGGGGCAAGCGAAAGTGTCACGAATCGGCCATTTGGTTTAGCTGCAGTGTCTATCACTGTGGTTAAACCAAATGGCCAATTTGTGACACTACTGGAATTCTCTTGACAGCAATTCTACAGAAAATAATTTTCCCTCCTGCAGATATATTTTTTTTTCTTTCCCAACATTAAACTTCCGCCAAGATGTGAAAGAATCAGGTATGCTATCTGCCGTTCACCAGGCTACGATTCCTCAAGTTTCTTCCTAACAACTCCAGTGCAGAAACTTTAGCAGATTGTTAAATTATTCCTTTTCACCAAAGGAATCCTTGTGGAGCCTCCAAGATGGTGGCTACTTCTTGTTCTTAATATCAAGTTCACACAGGTCCTCAGAGTTAGAAACATCCTGAAAAGGAAGGGCAGAAGAGAATAAATCTCAACCCTACTGATAACCTCACCATGTCTGACAGACCCTCAAGTACACAACTGTGCCTACAACTGGGAAAGGCAGCTCATCTGAGCAGTTTCCCAGAGTTCCTCCCACTGATGCCCATCAATTAGCATGGGGATTAATCGTGTCATCACTGGCTTGCAAAGTATGTAATCAGCACTGGAAATACATTGTATGGGCAAATAAATTAGTGGTGAGTTTTGTACTCTATTGTTCAGGTTTAGTTCAATTCAGAAAACAAACAGCAGCCTGAAAGTGCATCACCCAAGTAAATTTGTTTTTGTAGACCAGTCAAATTTTTCTGTCCTGAATAATAAGCCAACAAAAATTTAGGTTTCGGGGCCTAGTTCCTACACAGCAGTCATACCCCTCCTCTGTGTTGGGTACTTCATTGCTATTTACATCTTTACAAAAGAAGGCTCTTGCTTTTAGTGCTGTAGTGCTGTTATTTCCTCAAGGTATCAGGAAACTTTGCCTTTAGGTTACAACCACAAACACACCATCTTCATGGCTTATGTACGCAGGCTTTTGTGTACTGCTGCTTGCAGTCGCAGCCCTGGGGTAGCAGCACGCATCATTGGCTGAAGGTTCCAAATGCACGCATCTGCCCCAAATGGTAGCACCATAGACGAAATTGAATATCCTACCTTTCTAAAGCAGAAGTTTAAGACAGCTGAATTTCTTGCATCTTCAGTTGTGTCAAAATACTTCACTGTAAGACATAAATGCCCTTAATATTACTACAAGAAGGAGTGGCTCAGTGTGAGTAAATCAAGGTACTATGGGTCTGTACAAACACACATGGAAACACAGCCTGTGCCTCAAGTAACATATCACACAATGTCATCTTTCTTATTCACTGCTGCTGCAGAAGAACTAGAAACTAGAATCCTATTTATTCTGGTTTTCAGGCTTCAAACAGAAAACGTTTCAAAACACACACAGCTCCTGGTTTTTTCTCATAAATATTTAACCCCCAATGATTGACAAAACATTCTCGCAATCCAAACATGGGCACCAATTGGCCCAGATCCTTAGTCACCTCAGAAGAGAACTCTGGATTCTTTTACTTGGCTCTGGAAGCTGCTCTTTCCAGAACAGATAACTTATGTTGATGCACAACACAGAAAGTTCATGTTTTCACTCTCAGAGCTTCTCTTTCATTTACAAAAGCACGGATGTTCCTCTGGACAGTCCAGACAGTACTTTTCATCAACTCTGAATTCCCCTTACAGAAGTGTTTGTGGTGGTAATACATGGGCCTCAGTAACACGTGGGGACACAAGTGCAAAGGAGGAGGAGTTGGTGGCCCTGTGGCTCTGTCCAGCTGGGGTTGTGGTGCGTATAGTTTTTCCCCAATGCTGGACTCCAGAAGCAAAATGCTCATGCCAGGGAGAATTAGCTACTGCAGACCCAGACTATGTTTTCAGTAACTTTGATCTTACTACTTTGGGCTTGAAGCTGTTTGAAGCTGAGTATCAGGTTTGTCTCTGATCTGACCAAAGACAGCCTGAGTATCTGAAACTTATTGCCCCCTTTCACCCCTCCACAATATCAACTGCCCCAGCAAAACGTATTATCTCTCCTTAAAAAGCCATGTTGCACTTGATCTTTGATGAGAAGGGAATATTGAGCTGAACATACTTCACCTAGTTCCCAGAAGAGGCTTATTTGTGAATAGTCTTATGGCAGCCTAGTGGCCAAATCCTGTGAAACGCAGGACACTGAGCTGAAACCCTGGAAAAGATGCTGTCCCCTCCCTCAGACAAGAATGTGTAGGAGGAAGTAGTAAGACCATGACTTCCCATCCATGAAGGTCAGTTCATTCTTAACATGTCCCATAATCAGTTTCTCATTCTGTCAAGTACCAAGCCTCCACTAACGTTTGTCAGCTTGTCAGAGGAAGCTCATTGCAGTCTGCACCTGGTTGAAGGACTCAGTTTCCCCATTGAAACACCACAGCTGTGCCATCCTCTGCAGCATGGAGGCAAGCATCCTGGAGTCTCATCCAAAGGCAGGCAAGGCCTTTTAAAGGAAAGGCAATTTAACTGGCTTCTTTCCATTGAACTGTAACCTAAGCCTCTACCCAGCTACCTTGTAATTGTCCTTTTGTACTTAGACAGAATGGCCTTGGCCAGGGATGACAAGAGTGTCCTGCCCCAATAATGAATGAAAGAGCTCCAAAACAGGGCAGGGCTTTCCCAGGGTCATACTGTTTTCTGGCAGGAACTTTTTGGCCAGTTCTGCATTTGTGATGCCCTTAACTCTTGTTTTCAGCTTTTATTTTGCCGTACCCTGAAGATAAAATTTTAAAGATATACTCCAAACAACTGCTTGTTATTTTAGGAGACGCAGTTGTTAAGTTATGCAGCGAGGAGCTGATCCCTCCTTTTTGTAGGCACTGAGCTCTCGTTGACTGAAACACACCTCTGACAGCGACTTATTTCTTTGAGATTCAGCCTCCAGTAATCTGCCTTACACTATTATGGCACCATGATACCATTCTAGCAAATTAATTATTTGCATGACACAATTTTACTAGCTTTTGAATTTCATATAAACATCTGACACATACACAAAGGACTAAATTCATTCATGAGTTTCGGGCATTTAAAAAGGTACCTTCACGTACAAGCTTTGTCTCCACAGGCTCCCACCTGTAGATACTAGAGCCTGTGAAGGCAGCTAGAGATGGAGACGAAATCGGAGTTTGAGCATTCCTGATGCTTCAATTCCTGCATCTTTCCAGGACCTACTTAGAGGTGCTTAAAGCATTGTCGTGGTTCAAGCCCAGCCGGCAA
>NW_009923374.1:0-6492 GCF_000696875.1 Nestor notabilis
ATCAAATTGATGTCTCTCCAATTTAGAAACATTTCAAGAAAAGTGTTTTTCCATCACGTACAAGTGTTAACTATAGTCTCTCTTGACTTATTTTTCCGTAAGTTCTTTTCTAGGTAATAGGAAGCTGTGATTATCCAAGCCAAGACCTAAAATGTAGTATTTCTGACTTAACAGATGACACTACTTGGTTTTCAGGTTGTTTTTGGCAAGACCTAGCATGTGACTCCTTTGTGTTAACTTATTTCAAAGAGTAATAATTATTTATGTGAAGAAGGAGAAGACTGGCAACATTTAAAAATATTTATGTGTGCAATGTTTTGGGGAAATCCAAATTACAAGCATAGATGGCCTAGATTCCATGCATGAAAAATAAAAAACATGGGTCACCCTGCAAGTTTTTGAGATAGATCACTGCAACTTTACACAGCCTACAGTTACTATGCCCCTAAGTTCAGATGCTCTAAAAAAAAATGTTTAATATGGTGCATTTAGTAGAAGTATGAAATCTATCTAAGCCTAAGTACAGGAATCTAATACTTAGTTTCTGAAAACTCTTCTTCTGTTTTAAAAAGGACACGAATTAGATTGCTATATCCTTTAAAGAAACATTTTTGTTATTCTGGTGCTACAAAACCCTGACTTTCACTTTATTATTTCACAATAATTATGATCAAGAAAAGCTTTTTGAAAGAAAAGCTTTTGGTTTTTGTAATTGTTTTCAATTGTAAACTTATTTTTGTATTAAAAGTGCAAAGGAATAGCAGGGGACCTGCACAAGCCAAATAATGTATGAAAAACATATCCACAAGTAAAAACAACACAAAAGAAAACAAATAGACAAGCAAAAAAAAGTGAGAGCTCTCTAGGTGATTCAATTACATAGGGATACCATGATTCTAGTGTCACAGGATTAGAATTGGAGAGGAAGATAAGACATACTTATTGTGAATATGACAATTGACAGCAGAACCATTTATTTTCAGTAGCCTGGGAAATTAAAAACTTACCTGCAATTGACTCAGTAAATTGCTGTTGTTATTAAATTATTTTTCCTAAATGTAACATAATGAATATTGGCATCAGCAGTTTATGCTTGCCACCATTATCTAATAGCCATGGGATGTATAGTTCCCCAACCTTCCATACAAATTTGGACATGTGAAGAATCGAGTATAAATGCTGAATAAGCTGAAGTAAAAAGCCTTCTCTATAACATATATAAACACATACATATGATAAATGTATGATTTATGAGTTTTACTTTGTACTGAACAGCTGGGAAACCATTTAGTTCTTAAGCGCAGCTGTACAAAGTATATAATCCAACTATAATTTTTTCCCACTGTTTCTAACATTTTTGGTATTATACTGTGTCTATATACTTTCTGGTTGTGATTCCTAGTTGTTTCATGCAGATGCAACCTGATGATAAATCAGACAATGCCATTTAGGGATTATTGTGTACATGTGTTTGTGACTGTATTAAACACAATTTTCCCTCTTAGCTTTGATATACATACATATGTATATTTTTATAATTTATGTTCATCTCCTTCCCTTCTGAAGTGTTGGGTTTTTTTTTCATTTCCTGAAGAAAAGTGGGATATCTGAGACCTTCAGCTCTCCCTGGCAACTAAGTGAATGAATGAATATCTTACAGATAGGGATCTGTTTTTCTCTACTGAAAATAGTTGTTCTAAACAGAAGACAAAATTTAAAGGAAAAAGAAGTAACCTAGTGTGTAAAGAGGGACAGAAGACCTTTGAGGAAGGACATCAAAACAGGCAGTTCATGTCAGAGTACAAGAATTGTCTATTTTACAAAGAGATGCAGGACCAATGTAGCTATTAATGGTGATATGGACAAAGGCCATCATTTAATATAAAGACGTCTTATACTGGACTTACTAATCATGTACTCTCTCCTTAAGAATGAGAGCTGAGAAATCTAAAAAACAGTCAAGCCACTTCCAGCTGTACTTCACAGTTCCCAGATGGCAAGACAGCAAGCAATGACCAGAGTTCCCACATATAAGGATGTGGTCAGAAAGGGAAATTCCATGACGTGGCTCCACAGATAACTCACAAAAGTAAACTCGCTTGGCAAAAGTCTGAGGGAACCAACTACTTGGAAACATTTTCTCTTCTGTTGTCACTTTTTCTTTTCCATCTAGAGAAAGAAAATCAATACTCATGAAAAGGTGAAGGACATATGCCTGACAAATCCTAGTACACAGGAAAGTCTTGTGCACTCAGTGAGAACATAACATCTGGGTGAGCTGCGGATCAGTTAGGAGAATTATCTGAGTTGACTGCAAAACTAATTGCACCAGAGTTCTGGTGGGTGATACATGGACTATTATTTGGTGATATCTTTACTGATCTGCTTAGTATCAAGTAAACTATGTCTTTATCACATACTACCTGTTTAAAGCCATCCAAAATAGCATTCTATCTGTGCTAACTAATCAGCAACAGCCCCTTTCCACTTACAAATCCATCACATCACCACTAAATAAAACACAGAATATGCAAACTTTATATATTTCCCAATCTAGTTTCCCTTAATAAAAATTTTGTTCTTTTTCTTTCTAATTTCAAGTACATTTCTTTTCAAAGATTATCCCTATCAAAGCAGAGGGGTAGGGGGGTGGGCAAGAGAAAAAAAAACAAGAGGGGAAGTTGTATCCAAGCATAAAATTCTCCTTAAAGTGCAAAATGTGTCTTACAGATCATCATGAAATCAGGGTGATCACTTGAGAATTATCCTGAAGAGCCCTTTCGAAAGTTCTATGTTCAGAAGACAGTAACAGTTAAAGACTAAAAAGAGAGAATGAAGTAATGGAGAATGTATTTCATTAGATATCCATTTCATTTTCTTTCTTCTAACTTTCACAATAGGAATTTAGAAAACTTGAAAAAAATGGTTTCTGTTTGCAGCTATGTGCAATTGCAGGTAATTATGAGCAAGTCTCGGATTTTTAATTTGCATTATATTTTCTGGCTTACTTCAGGGTAAGGCAGAGATGTGCAATATCATTTCATATGGCGAGACTGGCTACATGAATGTATGCTTAGATATTTCATAGACATGATATAGCAATTGAAATTAATAAAATATGAACTTTTCAAAATGCAAATGTATATAAATAAAACTTACACAGAAAGGTATCCAACCACATATCCACTTCTTTATATTCAATAAATAATGAAGTATCTCATGACGGTTTATAATACAACACAGTGTTATACAAATTATGCTTCATTCCAACTTTTTTTCATCATATAATCAGTTTGTAACATGCTTTGCATTAAATTTTGTGCTATTATTCAACAATGAACTGCACATTTCTGAAAGGTCCTGCAGACAAATATCTCACAATCACTATTGAATATCAGAACCATGGCCAAGAACGAAAAAAAAATCATCTACCCATTTAAAGGTGACACTAAGTCAGCATAAATACGCACGAGTTCCATAGGTTCTGCTGTTACTGACTTCTTCCTGAAAGAGGAACCTCAGGAGGACATGTAGGAGACAAATACTAATGTTTGTGGTTGAAAGAATGGCCTGAAAGTCAAAATGTCTCTTAAGGGTAGTCAGAAGCTGAACCACTGAGTGAATGATTGCATTCAAGTCATTGGTTTGTATATGTGCTTTGCATAATTTGCATATGAAGTCATTTTGCAAATTCTTACAGGCTTCATTCTTGCCTCAAGAACATGGGGAGATCTAAAATGAATAGAAATCTAGAATCTAGACTATGGAGAATATGGATATTCTTTTTCTTGCTGTTTGTGAGAGCAGCAGAATTGCAGGCTATTCTACAAGTTCAGAGTTTTAAAATTACTATCTCAAGCAGAGAAGCTGGCTTAGGTTTATAGGTCAAGGGGACTTTAAACACTGGTTATTCATACCTCTATCAACAGGTAATACTCTTTGCTCACTAACAGTATGCCAGTCATTTCTGGGAATTTATTTAACCTGTACAAGGTGATGGGAATTGGAGGATGGAAATGTCTAGTTTCAGGTTCATCGTGGGCAAGGAAGTAAGCAATAGTGGCAGCAATTCAAATGTCCAAATTGTTCCAAAAATTAGAAGCTACATGGGAGAATTAACAAGTTACAGAAGCACCTCAGTGATTTCCTTTATTCATATACTGAGGTAACAGACTCCTAAATAGACAGAAATAGCTTAAGTGGTTCATGTCAGTCAGTGCTGACTATCTGATGAAGAATGATATAAATAGATCTCTCTAAGAAGAAAACAGATTTTTCTTTCACATATGACTGTTTCTCTGTAGATATAATACCCATTTGAGTTATAAACTACTAACTAGAGGGCTCTCTTAACCCAATCAAAGTCTTCACATGACAGGTCCATCTCCAGATTAGGATATATAACATGATGTCTCCCAAAATGGGTCTGCTTGGGAATGAACAAGTCAGTCAATGTAAATCTAGTTAATACAGTCAGTGTATTCCACTGATAAGCCAAAACTATTTCACTAATTATCCATCAGATTAGTTGCCCAAACACAGGGACCTAGTGCCAGCTGAGACACTCTAAAGTATGCAAGACATACATAGGGCATAGGTCCTCTGGAATGGCAGCTGACAGTCAGGTGGGACACCCTAGCACATTTCAACCAACATCAAATGCCAGATTCTGCGCAACTGATTCAGGCATTAGGGGACTATTTTTGGATAAGCTAAATTACTTCCCAAGTTCCATGGATTGTACCGAGGAGATATGCAATGATTTTAATGGGGTTTATATATTAGATAGAAGTTTTAGACAACTGGAAATAAAAATGTGGATGCTGTAATCTTGAACCAAATCCAAAATGGACGTGATTCACCTGCTTAAAACCAGACATGTAGTGCCATTTCGGTATCCTGTCTAGCTTCCAGGTGCCACTTCAAAGGGAAATTTATCTGATCATGACCTGTGTCACATCTGTCATTGTCTCATGGCTCTCAGACACCTTTAAGTATGTCAAAGGATACTAGATAGTTAGGAGACAGATGCCAGCATACCGCTGTATCTTTAACCTCTTATGTGAAGAAAGAACAAAAAGCAAACTCAAGAAAAGCAGTTATAGATTGCTCTAGAGCAAATTCTGGTAACAAATAAATAAGAAGAGTAAAATGGTGTAAAATGAAAAAAATAATGATATCTAACATCACTGTGTTAGATATCCTAGTACTTTCAGGAAGTGCTTTAGAAGGATTTGTGAAGTTCCGTGTGTGTTTCTTGCTCTCAGTTAAAAGGAGATGTTATGCAGTAATCAGAATATTTAAAGAGTTTACATATTTTCACTAATTTTATTAGTAATATTAATTTTAAAATATTCAATATATTAAAGAATAAATCTGATACTAGTTATAAAGTGCTTCAAAGCTTCTTAAGTGTAGCTAGTAATAATGAATGACATTATATGGTCAGAATAAAATTATACATTGTTTTATTTAGAATTTCATTGTTTTGAGAATTTTGTGTTTAAAGATTTTACAAACTGTGTTTGGATTACAATCAATGGTATATTAAAGCACAAGTAGAAGGCAGTGTTACAAGCTCTTAAAAAGTACAGACACTAGTCTTAGTAGATAAATTATACATGCTCAATGATACTCTACATCTGTTGATTTGCCAAATAGCTAATTAAAATGCTTTAAAGCTATTATACTGTTTAAGGCACATTTTGTGATTTCATAAAATGTCATTTATCTGGTGAGAACCATGCTTGTTTGAAAATTCATTCCACAAAGTGACAAGGACATAGTTTCTGCATGCAAATGAATCTCTCAGGAAAGGTGCCTCAAACAAGTTTGACCTATAGCGGATAAGAGATAGTGGTTTACCTCTACATATCTACAATAAAAAACACTGTACCATTGTAACAACATAAATTCCAGGGATGTATTCAATATGGCTTAAGGAAAAAAGAAAGAAGAAAAAAACCCAACCATTTGCTTATATTTACCTAGAAGCCTTTATGTTCCCAATAATGGGAATTTCAGTTATGCTGTGAAACACTTTCTGCTCTCAGGAAAAAAAAGGAAGAAGAAAAAACCCACAAACCCACAAATTGAAATGGGTTAAAAAAAGAAAAAGGATACATTCACATTCATCCAACAAAAGGTAGTTTATGCTTTCAGGAAGAACATTTATATGATAATACTTCGCTTCATGTCATATTTTAATCTTCAGAGGATTGCAACAACAATAACTAATTAATCTTCTAAGTAATCTTGGGAATTAGAAATTGATTTCTTCATTCCAGATGTACAGAATGAAGACTTGAAGTCAAGTAGCTTAATTTGCTGAAACTGCAGCAACCTATGCAAAGCTGAATTTAGACAGAAAAGATTGAGAGCCAGACTGTCAATGGACTATAGGAACTCTGACATGCAACACTACAGCATATTAAAAATAACCATCTGGTTCTGGAAGGGCAGTTCACAGTCATAAGTAAAAACCTGTAGGGA
>NW_009923374.1:6523-16565 GCF_000696875.1 Nestor notabilis
CAGAACCCAGAATGAAAAGTGAGAACATGAAAATAGGAATCAAACATAAGGGGAAAAGGGAGTGTCTGCATTGCTGAACCATATTCCTGAAGGGAGCAGCTGCCCCATTTTGCAATACAGCCTCTTGATTACAGAATTTAGCTGGGAAGTGGAAACATGAGTAAATCTTAGTCTGAAGAGATTTGAACTGGTGGCCAGCAGTGTGCTCTAATGGAAGCCAAAACTAGAATAAAATAAAGTTCCTTCCTCTTAGTTGATGTACATCACTCCGCAACCAGAAATACGAAATTCATAGCAGTTGAAAGTGGATAATAATAGACATTCTTATGCTACAGTCCAGCAATAAGAATGATTTTTTTTGGATGTCAGATTAGTTTAGCTAGCTCCTACAAAGTTGAAATTGCAAGATTTGAAACAGTCCTACCTGAAGAGCTCTGATTTCAAAGATCCTGTTTACAAGAAGACTGAAGATAAAACTTACATCTGTTTAATCTACAGATTACAAAATTGCCTTTGTCTGAGATAGCTGTTAAGTACCTGACACACAGGGTGGGGTTTGTTACAAATTATAACATGTTATAAATATCCAGGCTTTTAATGGAATCAGTAGATGCTTGGTTAACACAAAAAAATTAACTCACTCTAAAATAACTCTAAAATAAACACCTATAACTTCACTCAGCTCCTGAAAGACAGACATCTATTCCCAAATAAAACTCAGTAGGATAGTTAAGGTATTAATACAGTTTTGGTAGAAATGACACAGAACCTATGTGTAAACATGCCTTTCTGGAATGACAGCTGGAAAACAGTTGGGAGACCATAGGTCACTTCAAATCCTATTAGTATGCCCATATAATCAAGCCCCTGGTGGTTAGCCAGATTAATTTCTTTTTAGAAATTTAGTCACTGTTGACTATATTGGTTAGATCCTATTGACTATAAGAGAAGCTTTGTCACCTAGAATGACATCAAAACCTGTCAGTCAACACTTATATTTAGGCAACAAAATTCCACCTTAATAGACACATTCACTAAAATAAAAAATTGGTGTGTAAGGAAATCTTTGGGAAAACACTTAACAATTAAGTGTGATTCCTGTGAACAGTTTGGCACATATAATGCTTTATGCATCTGAACATTAGCTTTACCAAAAGACCAGTAGTAAACTGTTGCTGGGAAAAAACTGCTCTGCAGTTCAATTTAAACTCATTATACAGAGTTTAAATCTAATCAGGATTGATTAATCAGTTTATTAATGACATGTTATTAACTGGCAATCAGTGAACTATATATTCAGAATACAGCAGATAATCAGCAGTACTTTCAATTACAAAATGATAATAAACACCTATTATTTGCTAAACAGCCTTACAGACCTAATCCCAGATTACAGTTATACACCACAAACACACACATTTATATGCAAACCCAACTGATGTGGGTTACGCATACCCTGACGGCAGAGTGCGGGGCTGCCACAGGGTGACACTGGCAGTGTCCAGTCATAAGGTTCAGTCTTGGCCAGTCTGTATCACTAAACCTGCATTGCTTCATTCTGCGGTGTTGGTGAGATAGTATATTCAGCAATATCCGTCTGTTTCATTACAAGGATAGACTGCAAGTTAAAATCACATATTAATTTTTCCACAGTATCAGTGAGTTAATACAATGGAAATTCAAGCTGAGGACTTCTCAGTTAGAAATGGCAATGAACACATAGCAGATACAAGATTTAAAAACTCTCTTAAAGTACTGTAGTTTAAAAATACATCATCAGAATATGCAGAATTATAACACTGCACATAAAAATACAAGAATTCACACATACAACTCATTGAATCACAGTAAAAATTTATCGCTCAAATTAAACCTATAAAACCATGGATTCTAATTCCATCTCTAAGCAGAATCATACTACCCATCTATTTCTTACTTATTTTACTTAATTTTACAATTTCTTCTCTTGAGGTTATTCAGGTAATTTTAATAAATTATTCATATTAATTTCCTATAAAAATGGGTTTAGAACCTGTATAAGATTTAATTCTCAGACATTCATTTTTCTCTATTTCTCAATTTGGTCACATATGCAATGCAGAAAAGTGGACTTGGTAGCATGGACGACATTGTACCAGTGTTAAAATAGAAAAATTAATATGTAGTAATCATATGTTGGCCATTTCACTGCTTCAGGACAGGTTCACTTTAGTGATGCAAGATCGCAGATACTCAGTGTAACTCTCAATCCTTTTACAGAGAAAGCTATCAAGTCGGTTTTCTCTGTCCCTGCCTTTATGGAAGTTATTATTCCGAACTGCACTACAGTACACTTCTTAAATTTATTTCAACCTATCTTTACAGGTATTTCTTCAGTTTTTAAAAATTGTGTTATTTCCAGCAGTGTACTCACATACGGTGTCAGCTAACCCCAGTACTGA
Organism: Nestor notabilis; assembly: GCF_000696875.1. Classification (NCBI taxonomy): domain Eukaryota; kingdom Metazoa; phylum Chordata; class Aves; order Psittaciformes; family Psittacidae; genus Nestor; species Nestor notabilis. Next base: position 8,965 of record NW_009923374.1, read on the forward strand.
CAGGTCAGGGACTGATTCTACCTGCTAGGACCAGCTGCCCCTGTATGCTGTTTTCATCTTTCAAGCAAGGAAGTAGAACAAATTGTTCTGAAATCCCATTTCAGAATATATGTCAGAAAGTGTTAGCTTACCATAATCATATACTTACTATCATGTAAAGTTTTAAATAATACTTTTCTATTAATTCCAAATCATGTGGACTAAAGAGATGAGAAATCAGTTACAGCATTTAACAGAGGTAAAAAGTTCATGAGAAATATGTAAATCTAATACTAAAGTGAAAAATCACTGACTATGCATTTCATTTAATAAATGTGATTATGGTTTACTTTTACTTAGAGTAACAAAAGAAGAATACAGTTGACGATAGACAAAGATGATTAATGAAGATTTCTTTTTTCTTACAAATTCAATAATGATGTCCTCTCATTCCCAGAAGTAATAATAATAATAATAAAAAAGCCTAAATATTATCAATGATGTCAGAAAAGCTTCAGCTGCAGTTCCTCTTTAACTATGTATTTGTAGCTGATACAGTACAGTCCTTAGTCTTCTGTATCCAGCGGAATTTAACATGTATTAGTTTTAATGAGAATGAAAGCAATTACTCATACTGCTGGAACAGCTCATTAAACTTTTTTTCTTTTTTTCTCCTTTTTTTAACCACAAAATTAAGTGGTGTTCCATTAGAACAATTAAGACATTGGTGAATTATATGCGATTATCTGAAACCTCTTTGTACAGACAAATATAGCAGGTCATTCTCTCATTTTTCTTTTCTGTCCATGTTAATACCTCCTACTTCTATTCAAGCACTGACTTGATTCACTTAATTAACTGAAACTTTTTTAAGGCCTCAATAGTTTCTGTATAACAGACATGACACAGTGTATTTGATTTGTTATTCTTACATTCATTCTAATTAAAATGTACTTATTCCTTTTCTAAGAGGTTACTTTTATATCTTCACATAACTCTTATTAGAACTATATCTGTGTGCCACCCAGACACAGGTTTAAAAGAGCTGTTCAAGCATGTTTTCAGGGTGTCAGGTACGTCATGAATTTAGTTTGCCCACTGTGAATAAGAAAACATACCAAAAAAAAAAAAAGGCATCAAACAGACTCATAATATTTGCAGTTACACTTAAAATATCATTTGGCATAAATCAATGATAATATTTTCATGTTGATTTCTCCTGGGTACATATGGGTTGCAGGAATGAAAGACATTTGCATTAAAACTCTAATGGTATTCTTGACATGGAGGAGATCTTTGAATTAATAGTACCTACATTTTAATCGTAAAGGTCAGTCAGTACTCTCCATGAATGTGGGAAGTTTCCTACTAGGTTGTCATTAATGGGGTGAATTCCTTATGTCCTACAATTCTTGCCTAGCAAGCCTAATTATATATAAAGTTGTACAGAGATGCCTACACTAGTGTAAGAATCAGTCTCACTTCAGGCTTAGACACCACCTGTCTGTAAACACATACACATTCTATATACACATGCTGGTAATATTCTCGTTTCATTCTGTATACTCGCAAAACTTGATTATCTAAATTTGGTGGTTCTTTTGATTTGTACAGACCTAATAATGGGCAAAACCCCTAAACCTAAGCTAGAATGACAGTGGCTGGGCTTCATACTCCTCCATAAGGAGTATACTATTGTTACTGGAGTACACTTTCTGCTACTATAGAAAGAAAAAGGTTGATTTTAGGTCCTTCATCATGTTAGTATCTTAATCACAGATAGATACAGTGGGATTGAGTGCACCTTCAGCAAGAAGACACCAAGCTGAAGAGTGAGGTTCACATACCTGAGGGATGGGATGCCATCCAGAGGGACCTGGAAAAATTCAAGAATAGGGCCCGTGTAAACCTCATGAGGTTCAACAAGGCCAAGTAAAAGGTCCTGCATAGGGCAATCCCTGGTATCAATACAGGCTAGTGGATGAAGGGATTTAGAACAGCCCTGTAGAAAAAGACTTGGTGTTGTAATAAAAGCTGCATGTGAGATGGCAATGTGGCTCACAGCTTGGGAGGTCAACCACATCCTCTGATGCATCAAAAGAAGTCTGTCCAGCAGGTCAGGAACAGTGATTCTGCCCCTCTGCTCTGTTTTGGTGAGATCCCACCTGGAGTAGTGTGTCACACTCAGCAGAGGAAAGACAAGGACCTAGTGCAGAGTCCAGACGAGGGCCACAAAGATAATCAGAGGGCTAGAGCACCTCTCCTATGAAGACAGGCCAAGACACTTGGGTTCAGCCTGGAGAAGAGAAGGCTCTGCAGAGACCTTGTGGCAGCCTTTCAGTACTTAAAGGGGGCTTATAAGAAAGATGGGAACAAAATTTTTAGTAGGACCTGTTCTGAAAGGAAAAAAGGTAATATTTTTAAACTAAGAGAAGGTAGATGTAGATTAGATATAAGAAGAAATTTTTTATGACAGTGGTGAAATACTGCAACAAGTTGCCCAGAGGGGTGATAGATGCCCCACCACGGAGACACTGAAGGTCAGGCTGAATGAGGCTCTGAGCAACATCATCTAGTTCAATTAGAACTAGAACTGTCATACAATTGTAGAATCATAGAATGGTTTGAATTGGTTGGGACCTTAAAGATCATCTGGTTCCAATCCCGCTCTCATAGGCAGGAACACTTTCCATTAGACCAGGTTGCTCAAAGCGCATCAAGGCCACGAAGCATCAACCCGGCCTTGAACACTCCCGGGGATGGGTCATCCACAACTGCTCTGGGCAACCTGTGCCAGTGTCTCACCACCCTCACAGTAATGAACTTTTTCCTGATATCTAATCTATTATCTAAACCCTCTTTCATTTGAAAGCCATTCTCCCTTGTCTTATCACTACCTGCCCTTGTAAAAAGTCTCTCCCATCTTTTTTGTAGGTACTAGAAGGCCATTCTAAGTTCTCCCCGGAGCCTTCTCTTCTCCAGGCTGAACAAGCCCAACTGTCTCAGCCTGTCTTCACAGGAGAGGTGCTCCAGCTCTCCAGTCATCTTTGTTGCTCTCCTCTAGAACCACTCAAGCAGGTCCATGTCACTCTTGTATTGTGGGCCCCAGAGCTGAAAGCAGTACACCAGATGACCTATCACCAGAGTGGATTAGACGGAGAGAATCATGTCCCCTTGACCTGCTGGTCATGTTCCTTTTGATACAGCCCAGGGTACAGTTGACTTCTTAGTCTGTAAGCGCACACTGCCGGCTCACATTGAGCTTCTTGTCAACCCTAGTCATTATAGACTTCCTTACAGTCAGTGGAAAGAAAAAGGACATCTAAAATGAGAACAATTCAGCTGATAGCAGTGTCCAAAATTGGTCAGACACATCATAGCCTAAAAATGCGAGCTTCTGCAACTGTAATTATTAGCTCAGTCCACAACATCTGCACAGTGAGTATCTAAAGATAAATATGCTAATTCTTAGGGAGAATTCAAGTATGGGGCTGATTTAAAATACTTGATCAAAATCTATCTGTTGTTTCTGATAGAACAGGTTTATTTTCTTCATCCAGTGTCATAGATTTTCTTCATGCATTTCATAAGAATATATTGAAATGTTGAAATATTGATAATTTTTAATGTGATCAGTTATCCTCATAGCAAAAAAATGTTCCCTGATGTTCAAAAGGAATCTGCTGTGTTTCAGTTTGTGCCCTGTGCCTCTGATCCTGTTACTAGGCATCACTGAAAAAAGCCTGCCTGCATTATCTTTGCAAGCTCTCTTCAGGTGTTTATTTATATTGGTAAGATCCACTTTGAGTCTTCTCTAAACTGAACAGTCCCAGCTTTCTTAGCTTTCCCTTACAGAAGAGATGCTCCAGTCCCTTAATCATCCTTGTGGCCTTTTGCTGGACTCTCTCCAGAAAACTGTGGCATATTTAATGAGAGCAGTATTTTGTTTGCATTTGTCTTGTTTCAGGGTTTTTTTAATAACTTTGTATAGCAGGCTGATATTCCACAACATAACTAAATTAAGTTCCCTGTTTATAAAATCTCTTGTTCATATTCTTTGCACAAATCTTATATAATGACTCAAAAAAGACTCTTTTGAGTAAGTTATCAACATCCTCACAAATTCAGCATGGACACCAATAAGTTTGGATGTCAAACTTGTTCAAGTTTAGTTGTCAGCTACTGGTTCTTTCAAGATTATGGAATTTGCAAAGAAACTGAAAAATTGCTCAATCAGTTCAAATAGTTATCTTTTTTCTATATAGGTACTAATGAAAGATTTTTATCCCTTTGTGATGGCCAATGACACTCTTCTTCTTTTCAAAGCTATGAGAAGTCTGACCAAACTAGCAAGTTAATTTTACTTATCACATTCTGGAAGGTCAGAACTCCCATCTTCACTATGTTTTGGTAAAGCAGAAAAATTGTCCAATACCGTGGAAATGTTCCCTGATTACAGTGACATGAAAAGGAAAGGTAAAACAACCAACAGACCAAGATACTTTAGAATTTTTCCTTCCTTAGCCCTCTGAGTAGATACTTGTGGTAGATTAACCTTGACTATCTGCCAGAAGCCCACCGAGCTCCTCCCTCACTCCCCTTCCTCAGCAGGACAGAGGGAGAAAATAGGATAGAAAAGCTCTTGGGTTGAGATAAAGACAGAGATCACTCGCCAGTTACTGTCACAGGGAAAACAGACTCAACTTCAGGAAGATTAATTTCATCTATTGCTGATTAAAAATAGAGTGGGATGGTGAGAAATGACAACAAACCAAAGCACCTTTCCCCCACCTCCACACCTTTTTCCAAGGCTCAGCTTTACTCCTTTGCTCCTGACTCCTCTGCCTCCTTCACTCCCAGCAATGTAGGGGTGAGCAGCCAGACCATAACAGCTATTTGCTGCTCCTTATTTTTCACACATATCCCCTGTTCCTGTCCAGGTCCTTCTCACAGGATACAGTCTTTCAAGAATTACTTCAGCATGTGTTCTCTCCATGGACTGCAGTCCTTCAGGATAAGACTTACTTGTACACTGTGAGTCCTCTGCGGGCCGCAGCTCCTACCAGGAGCTTGTTCTTGTGTGGGCTTTCCAAAGACTGCCGCTTCCTTCAGTACATAACCATCTGCTCTGGTGTGGGCTCCCTCACAGGCTGCAGTGTGGATATCTGTTTCATCGTTCTCCTCCATAGGCTGGAGGGGACTAGGTCTGCCGTGGTGGAGCTTACACAGTTACGAGATTAATTATTTTGTATTACTTGAATAGTGCTGCAGGATCCAACACACTGATACTGGGCTTAGGTTAGTAACCCTCACTGCAGTCCTGACAAAGCTAACCTCTCAGATGTCTGTGAACTCCCAAGTGCAGCCAAGAATTTATTCTCTTCCCATTTAACTCAATCTGATGATGAATTATCCTTCTTTTTAGAAAATCACATTTATTTCAAGCTTAAATTTCTTTGACTTAAAAATCAATCCTTTCACATCTCTTCAGAGGTCTATAAACAAATACAGAGTGACCACAGAAATTTTCTAAGGCCTAATTAGAAGGGCAAATAGGTCACACTCCCAAAGTCTCACATAATACAGCTTATCTCACTGTGCGTACTGAACTGTAACTATGTTTCTAGCATAAACACTTTCCAGGAGTTTTCCATTCATTTCAATGAGCTGGCACCAGAAGAAGGGGCAGTATCCTAGAGGCTTTCCATTCAAGTGCTGCAGAAGGAAAAGCAAAATTGCTATCTCCATTCATGACCTTTTTCTCTTTTTCCAATTATTTCATAAGTGTTTGGTGCCATTGCACATCACTCAGTCTGAGGAAGATATCAGACTTCCCATAAAAATTCTTAAATAGACAGCTTTGCATGTGGCTGCATTAAAAACATTATCTAAGATTGTGATTGTATTACCAGATGATTCAAACCATACGTGTAACGATACTCTGCTCTTTTCAATGTTTACTATCCCACTGGCTTAGCTTTAAAAGCAAATATTTTCTACAATCACCTACAATTTTTATTACAATTACATTCAACTGTGCTAAGGAAGAACTCTCCCTAGTGTACTGCTGCTTCTAAAAATGTTTGATTTCTTTGTTTAGGTAACTGATGTTTTCCCACTTAAAAATTGCATTTTGGGATCTGCCCTGTGTATTCTGAGCAGCATAACTGTGCTTTTACCTCTATTCACTCAAACAAATCTTATCACTAGGTCAGATGTAGAGTACTAATGATTTTGAAGTGAGTACGGGAGACTTACACGGTGTAAAATAGAATATCACAATAAAATGCCATCTTTTTATCAGCTATTGAAGTTCACCATTACGAAGGGACTTCCTAACAAGCTATGTCTCTAAAATACAGAATAAGTGCCAGGGCCCTGAGGGCACTCCCAGGGCTGTCCCTGCCCAGATCCCGCCTCAGGGCTTGCCCACTGCCCACAGCCCAGGACCCCATGTCAGAGCCACCCTCGGCCACCAGTCCCTGCCCCAGTGATACACATGGGAGAGCCTGTCTGCAGCTCCCCAAAGCCCTGCCCTCAACAGTCATGGGCCAAGCTGAGCTGAGCCTACCTGTGGGCCCATGCCTGGCCCAGCTTCATCCCAACCCCATCCCCAGAGAGCTTCCCAATGCCCAGGGCTGGCACTGCCCCAGTGCCCCTGGCTGCTCTGTTGCTGGCTGGGTGGTGGGATGGGCCCTGGCTGCCAGGCTCTGCCCTGATAGACCCTCCACGGGGAGCCCCCAACTCCAAGCAGCCACCTGCCAGTGTGATGCCCTGGCAGTGACTTAGAACTTCCAATGTAAACTATCACAATAAACTGACATACTGTACATCTCTTGCAAAAAAGTTTCTTAAGTGGAGTTGGGCAGAGAAAAGAGTAGGAAAATCATAGCTGTTTTGCACAATCTAGTAATTGATTAGTTCATTTTTATATATATTTTTATTTCATTCCAGAAATAGTAACTTTATTTTCAGATCACTTTATTTCAGATATATAGCTATCCTTTAAAATTTAAAAAACCTCTGGGTTACACTGAGATTAAGCAGACTGTTTGGAGGGCTCACTGCAGCAGTTTACTACCCTCCCAGCAGGTTAGAAGAGGAAACTTTAACACTGTACCTAGAAACACTGGGTCTGTGACCTGTGCAGGCTATTCCACGCAGCTCTAGGTTTTCCTAACTAGGAAAACTGTTTACTTGGTCTTGCGGCCTGAGATTTTTTTCTCTCCTTTTAAACATAGTACAAACCAGTCTCCACAGTGAGCAAACTTCAGCTTTTCTTGGATAACATTTTTAGCCTTTCTGGAAATAGTAGTGACTGTTAGAGTTCCACAGTGCTCTAGAGTAGTTTGCCTGGGAAGTTAAGAACTTTGATATGAATATAAGCTTCATTATAAAGGTCCAGGGAAATACCAGTAGTCATTGCCTTATTCACGTACTACAGCAAACTTCCTTACCAAAACATGATTCTCACAGCCATGGCTGGGATGCTGAGCACAAATGCTTAGGATTATAACCATAATACCAGTTCTGGCTATAAATATTGAGTGCAAGATTCTCTACCTTAAGGCTCCAGTGTCGTGGTTTAAGCCCAGCTCTACGATGGCTGATTCCCTCAGGGA
>NW_009923375.1:0-241 GCF_000696875.1 Nestor notabilis
GGAATTGCAGCAGAGAACCTCCCGCAGCTTCGGGCAGTCTTCTCATGTCAGCCCCTCCAAGTAAATCCACCAGTGCCCCAAGGAATCCCTCTCGGGTGCCTTCCGGCTGCCAGCTCTGTCCTGGTGGCAGCGCCGGGCGCTCTGGCAGTGGGACACGGGAGGACGCTGCCTTTATCCTGCCCCAGGGCATTGTGATGCTGCGCTGGCGGGTGGGGGGACTGTGACACGGGGGGGGAGGGGG
>NW_009923376.1:0-25469 GCF_000696875.1 Nestor notabilis
AAGGTCCTTTCCAACCCTAAGCATTCTATGACCCTCTTGCTTTCTAAACTCTGTCTCAGAGAGGAGTCTAGGTGTGGTTGTATCCAGACTTAGTCCTAGATTTTGTCAACAGTTTATGTTTAAAATATATATGCAAAGTTTGTAATAATTAATACTAACTACATAGATTAGTAATGTTTCATCAGTATTGATTCAGCATGCCTTCAGTCACTTACCAAGGATCTGTTGCGATTGAGGGACTTCTCCACCTTGGGTAAGGAAGGTTATTAGTCTCAGGTAAGGAATCTCAAACCTTGAGAGGCATCCCTGCCCAAGGGGAGAGTCACCTCATATGCAGTTCGGTTGCAGTTTAGGCACAACTCAAACTGGGCTCATCCAAAGATCTGATGGTGTAAAAGATCTCTCTGCCTTGAGGAGCAACCTTGAGAGGCACCCCAGCTCAAGGGGAGATCACTGCCATGCAGTCATGTTGCTTAGCAGGGAGAGCTCAAAGAAGGCTCACTTAGGCTGTTATATCTATGGAATAAAGTGGTTGGCTGGTAGTCAAATTGCATATTATGGGAAAGGCATGCACGAGGCTCTTTGTACCCACAAATTTATTTGTTCTTTGATAAATGAGTCATGGAAAAGCCACCCACTATTTATGTGTTAATCACATGATCAGTGTTCCAAGCTCACATGCACTGATGCTCACTCTGCTCACTGTGTCACTCCCCTCCTTTGTGGGTTTTCTAGAAGGGTTCCTGGTCTGGCTACAGCTCAGAGTTTTGCCTCCTTTGAAGCCTACATATACACAAAACTACTGACAGTTTGGTTATGGGGTTGAGTGCATCCATCACAGCTGGTGTCTTCATTCCTAAATACTCCATTACAATCCTGTCCATCTTTAAGGAAAACTGACACTACAGACTGGATTTAATTCACTCAGCAAAGACAGAAAAAAAGTCAAAAATTCTTCATAACAGGCTTCTTTCCATACTTTTAACTCTATTCTTGCACTGCAAATAATTACTGCATGCCTCAACTGAGGGATTTTTTTTTTTTAATTGCATCTTAATAAGAAACTTACAATTCAAATGGATTAATTTAGAAATGTATGCAAATCACATACACAAATTTAACTACGTCTTCCTTAGCATTCCAGCTTGGGTTTGTAAACTGGCACCAACAATCTGCAACCTGCTTCAAACACTTCAGGAGTACTTGATTGCCTTTCAGTAAAGGTACTAAACCTAAAGTTTTTTATAACATGAGCTTCATCTAGACTTTTTTGGGTTTTTTTTTTTTTTTTGCTTTGCATTGCATTTTATCCACTTAAAACACTTAAAATCAATGAACCAAAGACTTTGGCAGTAGAATTTTAATGATCAATACCAACTCCTCCTATGTCAAGTATTATTAAACTTTTGGGTTATTTTATTTGGTTTTAAAAGCTTGGTTAGGTGGTAAGTTCATTTAACAACGTTTCAAATCAAAGCACTTCATTTCAGTTACAATTAATTACATTCAAGACAACATATCTAACACTGTAGGGGGAAAAAGCCCAGATACAGCAATTATATTACATTTCTTCATTAAAGTAATTTCATCCAATTCTCTGTCAAAAGAAAATATTTTCCCCATTTAGGATGTTCTCATATGGTGTAGTTAAAGAAACAAAATTACTTCATATCTTGCTGTTACTACCTGAAGCAAGGTAATGGTTGATATGGTCTGCCTGTAAAGAGGTTATGAAATTCTGTGCAAGGTTCTCTTTTTTGAGAAAGGAAAGATATTTCTGATGATGTTGCAAAATATAAAAGATAAATGCCCAATCTAATTTAATGACACTATTCCATATTGCTGCTGGCTAGACTGTTGAACAACAATGCAAACCATGTCACTGTTCTAGTTGAATTGCCTTATTTTGCCATGAGAAACATTTTCTTTTTTGAAGCATTTATGCTCAGCATGGTTAGAGTTTGGCAACACTAGTGGTTACAGCAAGTATAACCTCCCACTGACTAAAAGCACCTACAGTGCCTGAATCAACAGTATGGAATCTGGGAGGTTTTTCGTTGGTTAAAACCTTTGGCCAAGAAAGCCATGCAGACCATTCTGGAGGTACTCCAGCCAATACCATGACCTCTCTCCCAGCACCAGATCAGGCACGTATTTGTGGGCTGATTGAACACAGGTATTTCCTATTACATAAGCAGAGTGCTCTTGTTTTGAATGGGGCAAAACAGACACAAATAAGGAAAAAAAATCTGGAAATTACCCATTCATTTTTACTGCTTATTCAAATGATAATGCACCCTGTGGGTCTACTTGCCTGCTCTGTGTGTGGTTTGGAAAGTTACAAGAACTTCTGTAGCCACCTTCAAAATTCAATCAAGGGGTAAAAGTCTGCCAGCATTGTCCAACACAAAGGTTTTGATACCTCAAAGGGTTCAGGATTCAAAAGCTGTTGAATGAAGCAGGTCCTCATGCAGTAGGATGACATTTCAAGCCTGCTTCCTGCCTTCTCCTACCACATCAACTGTACTGAATAATCTGGCAATTCTCTGTTAATGACACTTTTTTTTCTAGAAAAAAAAAAAAAAAACAAACAAAAACAGGACACAATTCTAACCATATTTGCAGGTAGCAGATATCAGTAGTCTCCTGGAAGGAAGCCAGCTGGCCCTGGGAATTTGTGGGAAGGTTTGATAACAACCTTCTTTAACTATCCAGTTAATTTAAGTGAATGAAGAATAATCACTGTAGATTATTGGACTCCACAGATTTGGGCACAGAGAATGGTCATGGAATAAATAAATATATTTTTATATTTTATTTAAAATTCTTTCTGACTTGGTTATTGCCATTCTACCTGACATTAAAATCCTGGCTGTGTAAACTCCTCCAATGAAGTCACATTTTAATTGCAGCAACACATTTGATACCCATACAAGAAACCATATAATGGTGTTTTATTAGCTGACAAGCAACATTAAGTTTCACAGAAGAATCAGTTCTGTATAGGAACAAGGCACAATGACAAAATATCAAAGGTCTGACACATCTCATCATGCATACAGCAATGAAGTCCTTATGCTTCATTGCAGCGATTTATTAATTAATGTACAGAAATGTTACATCTGCTTCAAATCATCTTTTTTATCCTTCAGTTTCTACAAATGACATCCTATAGAGATTGCAGAATCAACCACTTCCATATCTTACCACATCAATATTATTTAAAAAAAAAAATGTTATCATTATTGACATTATATTGATAAAAAATTCTACACACTTTTCAGGTGTAGATTTTGGTTTCCTTGTACACAGGAAAAGCGATAATATAAAAGGGTATCTTCACAATGCATTCCCTTCAATTTTGCTGCTAAAATAAAAATTTGAAATTAAGAACTCTTGAGCTATGAGGTGTAAGGGTGCTACTTGTTTGGTACTGTTCAGAAGCAGGTTTCTTTTCAGTTTTTGAAAGTATAGGCTTTTACATATGAACATTAGATTTCAGTAGAAATGTGATTTTTTTTTCCTGACAAAGTCTTGGGGTTTTGCCTGTGTAGACTTTTCTTTTCTCTTAATTATCTTGGTATTTTTAATTTTATTTTAAAGCAATTGTCCTTTCATCTTCAAGACTGATGTCTTCCATGTGTGTCTCTGGGTAAACTCATCTACTCTCATCAAACTCCAGAGGAACTTTACCACACTTCCATATAATTTTAAGCTTTTTGTTTAATTCTTCCTTTTTTGTCTCACATTATTTCCTCTTCCCTCCCCATGTCTTGTTTACTCTGTAGGTAAGTCTTCCCAACATTGTCATTGTTTAACAAATGCCATCCTGGTACACTTCAGTTCTGACATTACTGACATCTCTAGTTTTTGTTTCCTCTTTGCAGTTGTGGATAAAAGCGAATCCATAAGGACAGCTCTTTCTGATCCACTTTCTCAGATGAGGGCTATGTCACCCTTGTACAGCCTAGAGTTAGCTCTTCAGAAACAGACCAGGAAATATAGTTTGCTCAAGAGAAAAAATGTGGGTGATATTAAGTTCCTTCATCATCTTCTCAATTAGACTCATCTTCCAGGATCCAGAATACGCATTTGCATTTAGAAGCCCTACAGCCTGGAGCTTTACTTTAATCAAATAAGGACTGCTTTTGCCATTTTTCTTTTTCAACACTAGAAAGTGGTTTACTCCTTAAAAAATGCCAGACTATTAATCTGTGGCATTCTGCAAGGGCAGCCTGCGGTCAGTTTCCATTCATTGGTTAACACAAGTTCTGTCACTTACTGGCAAATGCACATTTCCAGCTCTTCATACAAATGAGCCAAGGGTGAAAAGGAAATAGTGGGGAAAATATAATTCCATAAGAGAAAATGATGATGCATGACCTGAAGAGATCAAAAAATATAGACTAAAATTGAAAAATCCTTTCAAAGTACTTGCAATTAACTGAACTTAATTGCTGCATTTGAACACCAGACATCATAACCCTTGTGTTAATAATTTTTACTTTCAGTCACCGTCAGAAAGGGCATTTTAGCTTGTTATTTTCATCAAGTGGATGAATGGTACAGATTAACCCTTTACATATTTTTTTATATGCATATCAAAATAACATCTGCATTAGTCTATTATATGCTATCTATTCGTCTGCTTGAATACTGATAAACCCAGAGCACTATATGAATTCAAGGTGCTTCAGAATGAGGAAAAAAAACCCTTTTTTTCTCAGTTTCCCCAGTCCATATGTCACTCAGAAAAAAAAAAAAAAATAATCACATTTAAATAAACTGGGTTAGCCCTGCACTTGAAAACTGTGTGCTTAAAGTCTGGTTTTCTCCACCATTCCTAAGATCTACCTGTCAAGATGTCCTGCCCCAATGACAATATCTTTTCTCTAATGGTATTACTGCCAGCACAGTGTTTTGAGTTAAAGGAAGAAGAAAGAATTTTGTATTTATAAGAAAGAGGCTTTGATTACGAACATAGGAAAAACTTTAACTTAAATAGTATGGATCAACACTTAATGAATATGTATACTAAATTTAAAAACAGATTCAAAGATGGTTTTTGCAGCCGTTTGTCCAGAGACTACTGCTGTGGTTCTTACTCATCTTGTTTCTGACAGATGAGGCGTATCAGAAACCTCTTGTGTTGTTAGAAATCATTTTGGTGATGTCTGTGAAGAAAAATAACTTGGTGGAGGGCACTCTGGTTGGACATTATGGTTCCAGATGAGAGAAAAAAGATGGAAGCTGAACCCTAGAGCGATGACGCTCTTTGATTTGAACAAATACACAACATGAGACAAAGTGCTCAAATCACTTTTAGAAGGAATTACTTAGAAATGTTATTCCACAATCTCAAGATTTTAGATCTCTTTGAAGAAAAGAGAAATTTTACCAAAACATTTAAGAGGCATCTTCAATAAAAGATCAAGCCATTAGCAGTTAAATATTTGCAGATCACACTGGAGCTTAAAGAACTTCAGGAAAAATATATACATCCTGCTGGGTTTTCCTGTTTGGCGTATAAAAGATGTGAGAAAATGCTGTATTCAGGAATCCAGACTTAAAATGCTATCTTGTAAGGAAATACACTTCAGCTCACAATATAAAAATCTCTGACATCAATTATTATTTATTAACCAAGACATATAAGTAAATATACAGACTCTCTCTCTTTGTTGCAACATAGTATTATGCATTCATATTTTGGTTGTATTCCGGTATCTCCTGCTTCTGAAATCATGTGAATAACCACAGTCTTCATTTTATCATCTAACCTTCCTAGTTGTAAAAAAACCCTGGGAAATTCATGAGTGCTTAAATAGCTAGGGAACAACTAGAAATTAATACATATACTATTTTTAAGTTCTCAGTTTTAAGACATCCTTAAAATGGTTGGGATTCTGATCAGAGAATTCTGAATATCTGGCTGAGGTAACTGCCGGGCTTAGACACACCTTCACATAACAATAGACAACAATGATTTAAGATGTTATCACTCCTCTCTGTCACATTTTATTCCTGCAGAACAGTAGGTAGTAGAAAAGATATATGATCATTCCTTTAGCAAAGTCAAACACCTCAGAGAACAGCTTAGGCCACCAGACTTGAGACAGAAATGATTGACAAGTGTTTGCATGGCCACGGAATGCACTGCAGACACAATAAGTGCCATCAGATGGACAGGAACAAGCAGCTGCAGGGTGCAAGTGTCGGAAGGCACCTCTTCCCCTTGCTCTGTGGATGCTGTCATAAGCCCAAAAAGAATCATGAAAGCATGCACAGAAATAAAAAGCAGGGTACCTGAATCTGCATGAGGATTGTTTTTCCTCATGCTGACCTGCTCATCACTAGTTTAAAGGTACAGAAAACAATATTCAGAAGGCAGCTCATTTCGGAGAATCACATGGTTGTATATGCTCCTCCAGCTAATGGGATTCCTATTCAATGCTATATACTGTACCATCACATCTACATGGTGGTAAACAAGTCTGCATCTCTCTCTGAATACTGGTAAAGGAAGCAGTGGAAATTCTAGCATCTGAACCTGTGCTGAGCATTTCACTGCTTCAACCTGCACTTCAGTGCTGGAAAACAAAACTGCTTCTGCCACCACAAAAGCATCTTTCTCTTCTTGTTTCAAACAATCATTGACAGCATGATTTGGAAAAATTTATTAGAAAACATTTAATACCTCCTTAGGTATCTATATTGTCATTTCCAGTCAGCTTGGTAAGCCTGATGTCCCAGTGCATCAGGACAAGAGATATTTTGCTCCAGTAAGATCTCTGCAGGAGCTGAAACTAAGAAATGTGTGAAGAGCTCATCAATACAGACAGATTGACACCCATGATAGGATTAAACAGTCACATACAGTGGGCATAAGAAACTCTTTGCCAATATCTGCCATAAGCAGTCAGTGGCTGACTGTTTTGAAGTGCTTCCCATGAATGTGATTAACTGAAATGACGGTTGATAAGGTTGAACACGTAACTGTCACCATCTAGAAGTCAAGCATTTGGTCTAAGGTATGCATTTCTGCTCTCTAAATTCAACAAAGTGACATCTGAAATGAGGTCATCCCATTTACCTTAAACTGTTATCTTAGGGATGCCACAAATTGCTCACAGGAGCTGCATATCTCTCTCTACTCCTTCAGTCAGGAAAGTCCTGGTAAGTGTGCTAGACATATTTTCTCCTTTATTCTTCTAGCATTATTTAAATCATGATTATAGATGTTTTAATTGCTCATTTTTGAATGTTCAAGCTTGGTGATTTGCTTTGGGGTTTTCTGGTTTTGAAAGGAACATATTTAAGAAAGCCTTTATTTTGGAAATTTACAGTTAAATTTTGCTAAAATTGAATATAATTATGTCCTTCAATAATGGAAACAATTTCTCTAGCAGGTAGCAATGAATTGTAACTGAAGAGGCTGCTGAAAATACAAGGACTGAAAAACGGCTGTAATTAGTTGAACTTCATTGCTGTGTGAACACTATTATTATCTATGTATTACTATTATTTTTATTTTAGAATAAGGCTAAATAATAAGATGAGGGAACAGGTGAAAGGAATGCTTGACTGTAACGATCAGCTGAACAGTGAGATGAAAAGTAATACAAAAATTAGGGATAGAATGTTCAAAACAAGAATCGCAAACTCTCGTATTCTGGCATACAGAAAAACAGTTCTGCAACATTCATGTTTCAAGAACCGTAACTCAGCCACGAGAAACCTGTCCAAGTCTGACAGAGGTTTAAAATGCAGCAGCATCATTCACAGAATGATTTGAAATTTGGTAAACCACAGAAGCAATCTGTCATATTCCTTGTTGTCACATATATTTTTGATGGGACTTCATAAGCATGATGGGTGCTTGAAGAGTAAGGAAGGGGAAGATTTACTTTGTAGCCACACCAATTTAGACTCAGTACATTCTCAAAACCAGTGTATTTTCCCTAGCAAGTTTATACTTGCTAGGTAGTAAATATAAACTATGCAAGAAACACCCCCAGCTCACTCTTCCTATGGTCTGTGACCTCTCCAACAGTACTTTCTATGTGTGCCCGGAAACCAATAGTTGCTGTCAGCTATAAAATATAACTTGTTGAGTTTTTCAGAAGTTAAAAGTCATTCATTTTACGAAGTCTAGTTTTATCTTTTTTGTTTTATAGTTATGATTCCATCTTGAAAAATAGGAGCTTTGAAAAGTTCAGCTAATTTGTTTTCAGCCAGATACCATGATTTTTCTTTTGAAATCTGTTGGCTTGTGACTTGCCAATGAAATAAATAATGTGTGATACTCCTTCTTCATAACATAAAATTTTAACATGGACTGTTTATCATTACAGTCTGTCTTCTGCCTAATGGCACCCAGATGAGTGAGGGCTCCCCATCCAGACATGAAAAAAATGAGGCTTTTCCATGACTTTGTATCTTTAAGTGTTCGCAGTAGTCTTGCTGTGAAATTAGGAACTATAGATCTACTAAGAAGCTCAATTTTATGTCCAGCTTCTTCCACTTGTAAAAAAATTCTAATATCATCAGTTTATGGTTTCCTAAATCAAATGGGTACAGAAGTTATGCTATTATCTAAGGTGTCCCCATGCTGACAACTGGAAGATAGTGAAGCTGAGAACTCCTGGCAGCACTCTCGCAAGGTAGTAGCTCACCAATTTTTTGCAGGTTTTTTGTCACTTTGCATTTGACCTAACTCTAACTTGTATTAGCTCATTTTCACTACCAATCCCACCACCCTCCTGAATTTTACATAAGTTTTCCTCATGAAAACTTAAAGCAATTTAAAAATGAGACCAGAATCAATATCTCTATTTTTACATATATAGCAAATCAAGACACAAGTTACCTGGGCTGTGCAACTGAGCAGCCTAAGGCTGACCCAGGATTCCGTAGCATTCAGTATCTAGTTAGTCAAACCCAAAAAACAGAATTGGCAAGGTTACAAATTACATCCCTTTGGCTAGAAGGCTACACCTCTTACCTGAGGCACCCTATCTGTATATACTCTGCCTACAGCTCATTGCCATGCTTGATAAAACAGCTTAACTAGCTGGTACTGAGCATGGCTGGGGCTAGGAGAGGCATAATGTCCAGCTGAGGAGGCAGACACTTGATTAAAAGAGGCAACTCCATGACTTAGGGCTTCTTGGTATTCCTATGCCCCAAATGCCACAGTTTCAGAATGCACCCAGAGTACTGCCTGCCCCACACACTCTGCTCTGGCATGGGTAACACACCTCCAGCTCCCTGGCTTTTTGGTTTGGTTTTTTTTTTGTTTGCTTTTTTTTTATTTAACACTGCAAGTCTCATGCATATGTTTTAGGTTGTAGGCAGACTCGTGGGTAAGGACAAATCCCTTCCCTTTACTAGACAGGCTTTTCTGTCAATATTCAGCTCTGGGCATATAAATGCAGGTGTCTACATGTAAGCTGGGTGCCTTAGCTCCCAATATAGCCAGTACGAAAAGTCAGTGGAGCCGAGGCTGCAGACCACCTTTTCACTAGGATTTATCTGTTCCAACTTAGCCTTCTGTGCCATCTGAGATGCCCTTGGCTATCTTTGTTGCATCAGGCAGACACTACAGGTGACCTGAGGTCCTGTGACAGATCTGACAGCCCCGAGGAAATGTCTAGGTTCCTTAAAAGCATTGTAATAACATCTAAATGATGCCCTTGTTTTCCTTTGGAGAGAACTGTATGATTCTCTAGGCTCCAATAACTGTTGGCTATCTCTCAATCAGCTTGCATGGGAGTCCTTGCAGCCCAGTTATATGCAAATGCCACGTGAAACCCAGCTTTCTTCTGCCTTGTCTGACTCTCACTGTTGTTATCTTTACTGAGCTCCTTACTTGGACTTTGTTTAATTTATTCTACTGCTCTGCCACTTAACAGTCGAATATGACTGCTTTATTTTGAAAGAAATTTCAAACTCCTTAGAAATATTTCTTCCAAAGATTAGTAGGACTCTTAGAAACTATTAGAGGCTGTGCCAATAGCTTGCTAGGACTTCACTTACAAAGTCTCTACAGTTTCTTCTCAGATAAAGGCTCTCTCTCCTGGTCTCTTGGTTCATGAGGTCAACATCTTCTGACGAGCTATAAAAGTCTGCTTTCCAAGCGTAATGCTTTTAACTCCCACCTTTTCTTTTTCAAATGAAAAGATTAAAATTTTCATAGTGTCTGTAGGAGATTGGCTTTTTTTCTGTTTCATATTCTGTAAGTTAATGTGGCTCCTTTCCATACCCTGCTCCTGGGTCAGAATGCTATTGCCTACACAGTGCCTAGGTCTTTCTTTAAAACGCTGAAGGAAACGCAGCATGGGACCCATATCACTATTTTTGCCCATCCTGACATGAAGGCTTAGCTCCATGGCAGAGTACTGAACACAGGAACTGGAACTGTTCCATTGCAGTTGGACAACCAGGGCTGAGGCAGAGCAA
Organism: Nestor notabilis; assembly: GCF_000696875.1. NCBI lineage: Eukaryota > Metazoa > Chordata > Aves > Psittaciformes > Psittacidae > Nestor > Nestor notabilis. The sequence continues at coordinate 10,462 of NW_009923376.1, forward strand.
GGAGGTGCTGATGTTGAGAGTCTCTCCCACCTGAGAGAGGGTTTTTCTCCTGGAAAACTCAAAAGGTGCAGCAAGTTTTTTGGTTTGGTTTTCAGCTAAGTCATCTACTTTTGTTAATTTCAAAGCATTTCTTCCCTGACTGTTCTTACTGTCTGTTAGCAGTAGAAGACCTGGAAATACATGACCATAAAAGTAGAGCTTATTATTGACATAGGTGCTATGTCCCAGGGTCCATAAAAATTCATTCACCTAAGCACATCTGAGAATCCAGGACTCATGCTCAGTCCTTGATCTCTGATTCTGAACCCTGAGATTACATCAGAATCACAGCTTTTATTTTAAAAAAAAAAATTACACAGAAAGTGGTTTGGTCATTGCAGGTTCAAAGGAGAGAGTTTGGACACATAATTCCCATGCAATCAATGCAGGGATAGAAGCATTGAAACCTGCAGATAGAGCATAGAAAGCACCAAAAGGAGAACAAGAGGCGTCATCCTGCCTCTCCTGCTGTATCCACCTTCTGCATATAGGTAGCATTTCTGAAAACAAAAATTGACCATTATAATTGGGAAAGCATCCTCCCTGCTCAATCTTTTCAGCTCTGAAGTGAAAGCTCGAGAGTGAAGATAGCCAGCAACACTAAAGCATAACTGAAGTGTTCAAGAAAGACGGGGCAAAATTCTTATTGTAGCAACAGCAGAATCTGAGGGAGGGAAACCTATAGTTAAATGAGGATGTCAGTTTAGAGGCTGGTGATGCTCTCCATGCTTTTTACCTTAAGGAATTGTCTGAGTGACGGGGGAGCTGCCATTCCCTTGAGTTTTGCTCCTCACTGCTTAGGGATCAGGGCACATGCTGTTGTAACTACACCCGTGGTCTGCTTCTCCCTGCCTTCTCATGGAGGAGGAAGGGATTTTCATAGAATCATAGAATAGTTAGGGTTGGAAAGGACCTTAAGATCATCTAGTTCCAACCCCTCTGCCATGGACAGGGATGCCTCACACTAGACCATGTTGCCCAAGGCTCTGTCCAGCCTGGCCTTGAACACCGCCAGGGACAGGGCATTCACCACTTCCTGGGGCAACCCATTCCAGTGCCTCACCACCCTCACTGTAAAGAAATTTCTCTTTATATCTAAGCTAAACTTCCCCTGTTTAAGTTTGAAGCCCCTTGTCCTACCACTACAGTCCCTAATGAAGAGTCCCTCCCCAACATCCTTGTAGGCCCCCTTCAGATATTGGAAGGCTGCTATGAGGTCTCCACGCAGCCTTCTCTTCTCCAGGCTGAACAGTCCCTACTTTCTCAGCCTATCTTCATATGGGAGGTGCTCCAGCCCTCTTATCCTCGTGGCCCTCCTCTGGGCTTGGTCTAACAGCACTATGTCCTCCTTATGTTGAGGACACCAGAACTGGACACAGTACTCCAAGTGGGGTCTCACGAGAGCAGAGTAGAGGGGCAGGATCACCTCCTTTGACCTGCTGGTCATGCTTCTTTTGATGCAGCCCAGGATACGGTTGGCTTCTGGGCTGCAAGTGCACACTGAAGCTGGTTCTTGTTCAATTTCTCATCAGGCAACACCCCCAAGTCCTTCTCCACAGGGCTGCTCCGAATTCATTCTCTGCCCAGCCTGTAGCTGTGCCTGGGATTGCCCCAACCCAGGTGTAGGACCTTGCATTTCGCATTGTTGAACTTCATGAGGTTGGCATTGGCCCACCTCTTAAGCATGTCAATTTTCAGAAATCCTTCTGGATACAACTTGCAACCCATTGCCCTTTAAGCTGTAACGAGTATTCAGAAAGCTTCCACTGTTTCATATATTTTTTATAAGATGAGTAGGTTGGGTTCCTGGGACAATGTCACTTCAGTTGAAGTGTTTAATTCCAGCATCAATAGAGTTTCTTTTAAAGCTTTCAGACATATGCCTCGTGATTTTTGGACCTGTAACCTGCAGCATATTTTTTATTCTTCTCTCACCAAACAGATGGGTAAGATCTGACTCTGTGGCTGAAGGTGGGAATGCAGAGTTTAACAGGAGGTTGAGTTTCCTGTGATATACTCTCTGTGAGCCCTGTCATTGTCCATAATTGTTGCTCAACACAATTTATGACAGAAATGACAGTAATATATATTTCCTCTTAAACTATTATCATTCTGCTATGGCACTAAAATTCAGCTGCCCTCAAGAAATATTTCAATAGGAGCCTCGATATATAATACATGTGTTCTATTTATTATTAATGTGCTTCAATCTGAATCACAAATTCAACATGATGTCTGAATTTTTTCATATTCATTCTATTCTGTGTCAGCTCTTATAACATGTTCATCACCGTAACATCTGAGCAAAAGAACCATAATGCATTAAGTAACAGACTTAAAAATCAGTCATACACTGTTTAGCTTCTCAGCTTTGCCCCAGGGGTAGAAGTCTGGACCATGTGGAACGTTCACTTTTGGTAGGGGTTTTATTTAGTTTGGTCTGATGCAAGTTTTCTTTTGACACATTTGTATTTGAGCCAGTCTAAGCAATGGTTCTTACCATCAGAGTATGTGATGGCCATGTTAGTGATCGTCTTCAGTTGCTGCACAACTAGGTTCATGGTCTTGGCTCAACCATGAAGAAAGGCCCACAAGAGACAAGCCTTACCTCTGTGCTAGAGAAAGAACCAGTCGACACTTGGCAGCTATCAGCTTTGGTCTTGATGCCAGCATGTCAAGATGTTTTGTAGATATGCTAAACCAGGGTTCAAAATAAAGATTAAAGTCTAGCAATAAGCTATAAACCCTATGACCCAATCTCATCTGCATGCCGAGCTGCAGCCATGGTACCCTATGCCTGGCTGTAGCTCAAAACCGATGGAGCAGCAAGTCAACCATGTGCTGCTCACATTAACATTTAGCGTTACGTTACCCAGCGGCCATGAGATACTGGGGCAAATCCACAGGTGAGGGATCCTGCAGTGATGACACAGTGTCCCAAATCTGATCACTTTACATACAACCCAAGGAGAGATGCAGGGTGTCGTCAGCATCTTGCCTGCATCCCTCATTCAGACAAAAAAGCAGCATCTTATGGGAACACTACAACTGCACCAGTCCTCAAATGTCTTGCATCTGATGAACTAGTGTCAGGTGGTTTTGGATGGAAAGTTAAGCCTTCTCACCAGGAAAAACTGTTGCTAAAGCTCCTTTGGTCCCTTCCCAGCATCCATTTGCTTCCATGGAGAGGAGTTTTTATAACACCATTACTACCTGGTGAGGATAACAACTGCGCCACTGGGCATGCAGAACCAGTAGGACTGTTAAGCTCAGATCCACATGCTGATCAATGGGATTTCAACAAGCCTTTTTGGGAAACTGAGAAACAGAGGGAAATAACACCAGAAGCAACTCAAATGCCACACACTGTCATTTCTCTTTGCAGAAATCTAAGGAGCTACAGGGAAGTGTAGATTTTAGAAGTGGTTATCTCTTTCCAGCACAGGGTATTTTGCTGTAGATGTAAATGTTCCATTTATGACTGTCATCCTGTTATCCAGCTCCTGTATGTTGTTAAAAAGGCACCTCTCAGTATAATTCCTCAGGCTGTCAGTGAAATACTAAAAATCACACAAGTCAAGTTATGATTTGCTACAAAAGCACAGACTGCTATACACCAGCTGGAAGAGGTCCATAAGTACATCAAAGCATTCCTTTTGAAGTTCTTTGAGAACATGAATGGCAAGCTAGTAATGCAATGATACTACTGAACAACTTCGCATCCAACCATGGCAAATGTGAGATTGCTTTACTTGAAAGGAACAATGTAGCCAAATTATCTTTCAAACCTCTGAAAAGAAAAAAAAAATCTTTCATGTGAGTAAGCATTTCAGAAGAATGCAACTGAGCCAAATAATCATCATTCTGACATTCATAAAACTCACTTTAATAAATACCTCAGTGCATATTAGAATACTAATGCATCTATGAGAACTGGGGCACTGACTGAGACTAACATCTCCCAGCAAGTCAGAAGCTAACCTGGGAAGATAATTCAAATACTCTGACATGCAGGCTTCCTGTGCATCAGGCCACATCTCCCCTTCTAAGGATCTTTGTTGCCATCTCTGCAGTATATCCCTGTGTGTTGCAGAGCATGCTTCAAGCCTCAGAAACCAAAGAAAGCAGTTTGTACCCTAAGAGCCTGATCCTGCAAACAAGCTGTATTGCTTTCTGCATAGGTGAGCCCATCAAAGGGCAGCCAGGTTGTATCTGCCTGCAGGACAGACACTGCCCATGACCAGGTCCTAGTCTGCATTACCTGAGCCAAGATCTCACCAGAGGCAAGACGTCACAAACAGGAAGTCAAACTGAGATGGGAGGAAAGGAGAAAATGCTATCAGGAAGATGATAAGATATTTACCATAGTGGACTGATACACAGGAAAGCAGGTCTTGGTCAACAGTTACTTGATAAATGCTTGAAAAAAGAATAAATTTTAAGAGGCTGTATTCCACAAACTGGCTTTAATTCAGAAGTGTGCTCTGTATAAAAAGAGGAAGAGAAAGCACAGCAGCAGCTCTTAGCTTCAGCAGAAATTAAGTTTATAAGGAAAGAGATGGATCAGTCAGTGATCACAGCAACAAGCCTGAAAGCCTGTAAGTTTCCCTTATGCTTGTCTGTACGTTACATGCTTTCCATGCCTGTGAATCCCTTGTGCCAGCCAGCCAGTCCCCAAAATAGGCCAGCCTGCTGATCACTTCTTTTCTCCGAGCTGAATTTCTGTTCATGAAAGCCAACTGTCACTCAGGTGTTCCTATTAAATTTGTAGTTCAGGGTGATCTGAGTGTTTTTAAAAATTTACCAATGCTCCATTGGTGTGAAATAGCTCTATGATATTCTAAGGAATTATATTGTAGTTTATAAATATTTGATTAATGTGGTTGTTAAAATATTACCTTATCAGCTTTTCTGTATGCTACTATATGAAGGGCTTAATATCAAAGTATATGGAGGTTGCAAGGCCCTGCTTTAGAGTGTGCGAAGTGGGGACGAGGAAGTTCTGGGAAGGCTGCAGGGACAGGGGCTCAAGGACATGGGTGACCCACTTCCGCCTGCACAGAGACATCATGTTGTCTTCAAGATTTGATAACTCTACCTTCATCCCCAAATCTGAGTGCATGAAGCCATCATTGCAAAACTGCGGAAGGGCTGCAAACTCCTGGCTGCTGATCCACCCAAGACTGGGAAAGCAGCTGGCATGCCCGAGACGACTGTGCAGGCAGCTGTGAGGATTTCCTGCTGGTGCCAGAAAATTAGACCCCTTTGGGGTTAGCACCACTAAGCAGTGTCTTGGAGGGTCTGGGTGTTGGATATAAACGTTGATGGTGGAGAGAGAAAGCCAGGTAAGTACCCAAGTCCTTTCATAGACTGAGTTAAAGATGAGACCAGAAGGGCGTATATAACAACATCCCAGAGCAGTACATTGTATAATCCATGGATAAAGGTATGAGATTTCCCAAGGAAAAATCTCAGACAAAACAATACATACAATTACGTTAATGAATAACCCAAAGACGTGCAGTGCCCAGAGCCATTAAACATTTAATGGTGCTATTTCCAGGTTAATTTATGCTTGTTTTTTTTTTCCCCTGCTGTCTGATTGTTAGTAAGCAGAAGTGACAGTTGCCCTTGAAAGAGAGATTTGGTTCAAAGCTGCCAGAATTTTCCTGAACTGATTAAAGGTTTCCAGCAGATTTTTGTGAATGATCAGAAGGAGCTGAGTCACCTTACTGAAGTTCCATCTCTTGAACAGGCTAATCAAACCATGCTGACTGATTTTATTAGGTGCTGTGAGTGCTGGGTAGACCCTTAACTCCAGCATGCGCTCTGCAGATGTACTCTAAGCTATCCATGGAGAACTGGTCAACTTCCACAACACTGCAAGAAAAATTGAAGAACAGCATCCTCCTGATTACTTAAGCATACAGATAATGAAAGCCTTTGCTGATGAAATTAAAAATGCTAAGGCACTTTCTAGGAAACCAGTATTACCAGGAAATGACCAAAGCATTGCTGCTTCCACAAGATAGGACCAACTCCTGCACTCTGATAGATGTGAGTTGAAAGCCTGAGAGAGGGTCGGTGGTCACAGACACTCATACTTCAAGTACAGCTAACAAAGACCAATATGAGACTGTCTGTACTGACCCAGAGCTCAGACAAAAGATGACTGCAGCCAAGGATGAGGCTTGGAAGAGGGAAATCAAAGCAATTAGCACCCCTATTAATTGCTACCTTGGGCAAGCTACCTTCTCAGCCCCTTGCATCAGTGAAAGGCAGAAATCACAGCAGTGGGATTCAGTTGGGGTTTTTTTTCAAGAAACAGAATGGTGCATCATTCCTACATGCTTACAGAAAAGTGCATTTATAAGGCTGTGTGCGGGTCATTCAGGGATTGAAAAATTTCAGAGGGGAACCAGAGACATTTTAGATTGACCTCAGATCAACTGTGGCATTATGGAAAATCTAAAGGTTTGTCACATGTGCCAAAATGCAAGACAAGTGAAATAGCCCATGCTTGTGGTACAGAAAAGGGAAAAACTTGCTGCCTGGAGCAAAGTAAGTATTGGTTTCTTTAACCTGGTAAAAAAAAAAAATACTTCTTGTTTCTATATATTTTTAAAAACTAGCAGAATCTCCTTTCTAGATCTGGATGTATGCTGTCAAATATCTTACATGAGTCATCACTTATTTTTTTACATATTTATTAGACTCATACCCATAAGAGTTTTTTAGATTTACTTTAAACAAGCACTTCTGCCGCTGAATCTTACTGGTACTTCAGTTTAATTTAAGTGGAGCCCATCCTTTGTGCAGACTATGATATGAGTGCACAGTTTCAATTATCACAATGAGAACAAGCAAGTATTAGGATAGTGAATATTTACTGTCTTGGCCTTTGAAGCAAAATGCAAAGTTGTGGATGCACGTGGCTGTAGAAAAATGAACTTTTAATTCACACATAATAATGTTTATTCCAGAAATGCTAATACACTGAATGATGTGTTATAACCAATCACAGATAACCACAGGCAGATGAAACATGGATCACTCACAGACCCCTGGGAACTCCACACTCACAATAAGCCACATTCAAGTCTGTTTTCTTGTGTTATATCTATCGTATTCCCAAATGCTGTCAATATGAACATTTTTATGAACAACCTTAGAAGAAGAGAAGAATAAGAATTTGATCCCGAATACACACCTAAGATTTCATCCATAAACTTTAAATACATTAAAAAATCTAATTAATTAATTCATTCATTAAATCTATCATATTTCCATTCCAGGAAATAATTTCCTATATCTGTTTATATCCTCAAAAGCAGTAAGAAAGACTAAACTTTCAAGCTGAAATTTTAGTCCTGAATGATTAGCTTTTCATTTATTCCTTTCAGAGTTCTTTACTTTCAGAGCTGGACAAGTAATCTAGATTTCCTTTCATAGTTACATTTCTAGGACATTAATCTTTTCGGGGCAGACTTCGGATGAGTGGGTTACAGTAAAACTTTGAGACTCAGCATGTTATTTTTCTCTTGCACCTTTGCTGTTTTTTTTCCTGCGCTGCACAAGGATGCATTCATATTTCGAAGATGTCTACTCTTGGCACACTGTATATTAACCAGTGGCTTGTGATGTCTGCACATGACAGCATTCACTAATGCTTTTTTCTGTAATTCTATTTTTCTTAATCTTTAGCTCCAGTACTCTATCATAAGTAATAGATATTCACTTAATCTTGCATTAGGGCTCTTCATATCTTTGCATTTTCAAAAGAAAATTTCACTGGACCACTCTGGTTTGAAAATGTGAAAGCAGCTGTTATTTTGATGTCATTTTGAGCGAAAGGGCAAAAAAGTGCTTGAGGCCAACTTGCAAACTCATAAAGTCCAACAAGACCAAGTTCAAAAAGGTCCTGCACCTGTGTCAGGGCAATCGCAAGCACAAATACAGGCTGGATGCAGAATGGATTGAGAGCAGCCCAGAGGACCAAGGGTGCTGGTTGACAAGAAGCTCAACATAAGCTGGCAGTGTGCACTTGCAGCCCAGAAAGCCAGCTGTATCCTTGGCTGCATAAAAAGGAGTGTGACCAGTAGGTCAAGGGAGGTGATTGCCCCCCTCTACTCTGCTCTCGTGAGCCCCCACGTGCAGTACTGCATCCAGCTCTGAGGTCCCCAACACAAGAGGGACATGGATCTGTTGGAGTAAGATTTAGATTAGATATTAGGAAGAATTTCTTTACTGTGAGGTACTGGTACAGGTTGCCCAGAGAAACTGTGGTTGCCCCATCCCTGGCAGTGTTCAAAGCCAGGTTGGATGGGGCTTTGAGTGACTTGGTCTAGTGGAAGGTGTCCCTGCCCATGGCAGGGGGTTTGGAACTAGATGATCTTTAAGGTCCCTTCCAACCCAAACCATTGTATTATGATGATTCATAATATCCTGACTAGGGAACAGCCCTACATAAAGCTGATTTGGACTCTTTATTCTGCCCTGCCAAGCACCACCCTCATCTTTCATCCCTCCTGTCACTGTGTAGTGGGCAAACAGCTTGTGCTTTTGTAGTGTTCTTTCCACTTGCATCAGTAAATTTCAATTCTTTAGTTTGAAACTGTGCTCCTAATCCTACATCTCAGGAAGAAATGTGTTCCTGAAGAAAAGATTGGACATGATGTGAACAGAAGAACGTATGAAACATTCAGTATTTGTGTTAATTAGGAACACTGTTTATACCAGTTAGGGTTGTTTGAATATTTTAATGACTACATGGGGCTTTTTATGCAAAAAATATTTGTGTGTGTCAGACATTTGCAGCAGAAGATCTCATCTCTCTGCAGCACTTACTGTCTACTGAGACTCAGCCTGTGCGGAGAGTCAGCGTGACAAGCAAGAGCATTTTAACCTCTATATGCTTAAAATGTGACTGATGTATGGGGCACTGTGCTGTTCCTCTTCAGAGCAGTGCATATGTCCCAACACACAAGTCAAGGCTACCACTTCAGAAAGAGCTTGCTTAGATGCTAAAGCAGATTCCTCAAATGTTTAGAGATACTAATGACAGCTGGACGCGGTCTCAATGGAAACGTCTAATACATGTGGCATCTGAAAATAACTTTGTCAAAATGGAAGTCCAATTAAGACTTTTTATGCAATGTACTGCTTTCAGCTTGTCATCATAGCTTGTTGAAAAATAGTTCATGCTAATACTAGCTTCTAATGGTTTCACTAAGTGTTTGGTGCATGAGGGAGGAAAGCAAAAAGGTTAAGAACCCATAAGAACCCATAACTCTGGACACCATCCACACAATATGGTTGCTACCATAGCTTCTTTCATTATTGCCTGGTAACACATTTTGTTATCATTTCTTTACATGCTAGCAGCTAAAGATCAGTGTTAGGAAAATCTGTATCTCTCCAGTGTATAGAAGACTCTGTACTCCACAAGAGAAAGACATGTATTTTGATAGTATCAAATATTAAAAGAAAGCAGAACAGAATTCTTTTTTGTATTTACATGGGAAAAGATTAACTCAGTGTGATCAAGATGCCAAAAATACATTATCAGTCACTTGGGATGATTACTGAAAAGGGTTACTTTTGTTATTATGGTAGTTTGATTGTTTATAGACAGTAGATAGGAATCTTTCTGATGAAAGACTCAGGAGACAAAAACTACAGAAGTGCACTAATGGATATCCATTAGACTACATTAATTTGGATTCCTTGAGGGTTTTTTTTCTGGAATTTCGGACAGCCATTATATTAAACAGTGTTCCAAAGCTATACAGTACTGCTTTGCAACTATAGCTTTCCTTCATCCTTGTTCCTTTTTCTCAAAAAAAGAAGAAAAAAAGAAAAGGCTGGTAAATTCTACATTCACTTGTAATCCAGGTCCACAGAAGACATCATCCAAAGGCAGAATGAGTTTGTCAAAATTAAAGCTGCTTGCAGGTTGTGAAGTGCCCATACTCCCCAGTGTACTCTGTGGGGATGGTGTCCAAGAGCCAGCGTGTTGAGAGAGCATGTCCTGAACTGCAAACACCTTTCCCCGGAGGGAGGGAATGTCCCCTGGCATAGCTTCATTGGCATGGGGCACCCAGCAGTCTAATTCAGTGGTACCAGCTGCCAGGCAGAGTTGTGGTTTCCCTGTGCTTTCTGGGCAGCTGTATAGGATGTGATTAAAACCCCTGCCACAACATGTTAGCCCAGAAAGCTCTAAAATTTCAGTGCTAAGCTCTGAAATGTGCAGTCCATTTGCATAAGTACTGCTCACTACACTCACAGCCACTAGCACTACTTGCTGCATTGCCTGATGAGAAGGATAAAACTCTCTTTTTGAGAGGGGCAGAGTTTCATTTCATTGCATGCTAGTGCAGTATCACAGAGGAATTATTGTTCTCTGGATCTCCTGAGCCCTGGCAGTGCCTCAGCGCTCACATCCCCACTGCAGCCTTTTCATCTGCAACTCAGTGTCTGGCCAAGAAGTTATCAGCCACCCTCCTGAGTGACCTGTGACCAAAGAGACCAGCAGCTTCTTCACAGCAGTTGTGTTTGACATGCATACAAGGAAGGGCTTTTTCCAACTGCAAGGCTGAGTGTACCCTTTTCTTGAGTCCCAGCTTCCCCCTGCAGAGTACCTTATACACAAAGCACCTTTTGGAAGTGGATGAATATTATTCTCACTATTTTTTTTTAAAGAAGGAAACAGAAGCCCAGTCACTCTACACTTCAGCTGAGACAATGCAAGAATTTAATGATGCAGGTTGAACTAACAGGTGGTTCCCATATCTGGAGCAGATCCACTCAATCTGCCAGATCCAGAAGCATTTAGGAGCCTACACTCCATTGATTTCAGTGAATCCCAGAGTACTAAATATTAAGCTCTTTGTTTTTATCCATTGGTCCCTTCCATTGGTTTCTTTTCCTCTGGCTAAGGAACAGAATAGCCTGATATTTTCACCCAGCTGAGCTTGTGCAGACCAGCAATGGGGCAGAAGCTTACAGGACCAGAGCACCCATGCTCAAAACCCCAGCACATCCAGGAGCCACCTTCCTCTGGGGAGCCAGGATATCTGACACAGAAGAAGAGTTAAATCAAAAACTGGTAGGAGGGAGAGCTCCTGGGATCCTTCCTTGCACCTTTGACAGTAAGTCTGTTGTCCATAAAACCCATTACCAGAGATCCACGGTGCTAATGAAAGGACAGAATTTCTCCCTTGTTTATTTTTCGTTTGAATCCTCTGAGGGGGGAGGTGGTCAATTGTGTTATTTTAGCATTGCAACCCATTTGAAGTTATGTAACATTAATTCAGAAACACTGGTGGCCTTGCAATCCTGATGAGGCTAAAGACCACATGCAGTTGTGAAACTGTGAGCCAGCACTCACATTTCAACGTCAGCTGCTGCACTTCTGATGTCTCCTTGCAACTGCCTCAAGTTGGTCTTGAAAGAGAAAATAGTGTTCCCAAAAAAGAGAAAGAAAAGAATTTCCTATGTAGAACCTAAATTGGATATTTAAGCCTGACTAATCAGAGACAAAAAAATCCAAGCAAACAAACAAGCCTTGTTATCACCTTAAACACAACAAACAGCAGGTTCTGGGAGAACATGTAAAAGTGGAAAAACACATGGTTTGAGATAAAGACAGTTTAACAAGCAAAATAAAAAAGAAGAACAATAAGAAAGAAAACTAAAATCAAGAAAAATAGGTGGTGAAAAAAAAGAAAAACAAATTCTTGCCACCAGCCAACTGATGTCCAGCCAGTCCCCAAGCAACAGCAGCCCTGATAAGCTCCCTCTGTCCCACACAAGGTTTTGCTGCTAAGTATGATGGAATATCAGGTCATATGGTGGTCTGGGACATCCTTTTGCCAGCTGGGGTCAACTGTCCCAGCTGTGTCCCCTCCCAGGTTCTTGTGCACCCCCAGTCTGTTCATTGGTGGGGTAGTATAAGAGGCAGGAAAGACAAGCACCGTTCAGCAATAACAAAAACATGGGTGTATTATCAACACTATTTTATTCTCAGATCTAAAAAGCATCCCATCCAAGCTGCTATGAAGAAAATTAACTCTGTCCCAGCCAAACCCAGTACAATCCCTTGTGCAAAATGTGCAATAACAACTGCATCTCTAGGGGTCTAGAACCAATGTTTAGCCCACAGAGACATGTAATAAACCTTGCGTTACGCCTCACTACATTGTTTTGGACTGGTTGCCGTGATCAATGTACTTTGGTGTCACCTTCACAGTGACTGCACTACATAAAGCATTAGGGAAGGAAGAAAGAACCTCATTAGGACCAGAAATGCACAGTGATTTCTCATTTTCCAGGTACTAGGGATGCACATGAGGCAAGATGGGGTGAGAAGAGGACCTGGTGGCTGCAGCGATGCACAGGAAAGGAGGATCTGGCCGCTGAGACTGATTCAGGATATACTGTCTCTAACCATCATAGCATGGCCCACATCCAACAGATCCCTTGGATATTGGTGCAGGCAGGCCAGTGCATGGACACAGCAGCCCAATGCACAGAAGAAAACATGTTCATCATTAAATCCTCAGGACAAGAGGACACAGACGCATGCTACAGCAGCATTGTGGCTCTCACACAACACCGCTCCTTGGGCAGACAACACTCCAGTTGACTCACTAAAACCTCTGTCAGGAACAGCGCACTGTACTGTGCAATGGTGTTACACTTACCCCACGCATAGCTGCCGGGTCCCGGATAAGATGGCTGGCTGCAGGGGTGAAATCAGATCCAGGACCCCAAAGGGTATTGGCAGTGTGGTTGGCAATGCAGGTGTAACACCAGAGCTGTGCCCATGAGGGCCCGTCCCTGTCCACACTACTCAGTAGGCTGGGATGGGCTTTTTTAAAGAGGCAGGGAATTAAATCCTAGTGCCGGCTATAGACAGATGCTGGCACCTCTCAGCTCTGCATGCTGAAACCTTTATGGGGAGTCAGACAGCTGCAGCCCCTGCCTTTAGCTTACACATGGTAGCAACAGCCCCACTGAGGCAAAGCCAGCCCCACAAATCACCCCAAGGACCTGCTGTGAACTACAGACCATTAATCTGGAGCATCTCTGTTGCTAAGCATGTCTGCCTGCTTTCCCAGCTGTTACAAAACACCTTACCTAAAATCTTGGGGAAGCATATAACCGAGTTTGTCTAGTATTTTTAAACAGACACAGACAATGCAAGAATGACTGAATCAAAAACTCACCAGTTACTGCCTGAAGATTCAAATACAGGTAAGTGAAACAGGCTTCTCAGTAATAAGGGTAACAGGAGTCTAGAATTTAAGCTCTATTTGAAGGGTACTGAGGACTACGGACAAAACTTAATGAGCAGCATTTGACTAGGACTAGAATATATTTTTTTTTCTTCAAGTAAATTCTTACAGTTACCTTCAAGAGATGTTTATTTCCTGACATGAATTTAGCTAATGCACCTGTTTTCATTGTATTTATCTTCAAGTCTGAAGGAAATTTGGCATTAAAGTAAGCCTTAAAAAAGGGCAGAAAGAATCATGTTGGTATTTGTGATTTTTTTTGATAAATTATGATATATTCAGCACTCCAGTCATGCTGCTCAGTACTGTTATATTGATTGGTAAATCAATAGTTCAGTGAATATGTGGTTGGAAAATCTAATTTCTGAATTTAGTGTCTAAGCAATCATCTCTATCCATTTTTTGGCATGTCCCTCTGCACTGTTTGAGTGGTTCCAAAATTTAATGTTCTTAACTGTGGTGGCCATACAAAAGGAACTGCACAGAACTGCAAATTCATTCCAAGCTGGGCTGGACCCAACTGCGTAAGGCAACATCTACAACAAATTTTAGCCAGCTTCACAAGGAGATTCAGCCCCGTGCTCTTCTACCCTTGTGATTAAGGTACAAATTCACTTGCCTTTTTTTCCTTTCCCAGCAGCTCTCATGCAGGCTACAGCTGCACTGTAATGAGGAGTGAGGCAAAGGGGGCATGTGGACAAGTCTTGAATACAGGATGGGCAGAGTTGAAGCTAGGAAAGTTGCAGAAGGCAGAGAGCAGTGAAGACACATGTAAAGAAAACAAAGGAATAATGGTGGGTTCAGGAGACTGCAGAAGGTGAAAAAAAGCAAACAGGTAACATGAACTCTGCTTAAAGCTTCTCAGATAGCCAAATGCTCCTCCAAGAAGTGTTTTTGAAGTACACCTGAAGCTCACATGATAGGATGGTTCAGTCAGAGGTGTATTTCTTGCAACAAAAACCAAAAGAGAAGCAAGATTCTGAGTCAGAGTGGGGACATGTCAGGCCCACATACACCTGAGCATGAGCCACCTCCCAGGCAGGGTCTGACTGCACGCTTCCTTCTTCTGAGAATGCAAGTGCTGAAAAAGAAACTCTTTCTGGGGTAGCAGAGGGAAAATGTTCATGAAGAAGCCTTGGCCCTCAATGCACCAGGCAGTGGAGGAGGGACACACTGCCTCTGTGCTAAGCCTCTGTCTCCACACCATGAGGGAGACCAATCCAGATACCTTTTCTGACAGCAGACACTTGCAGAGATCAGTTTGACCCACACTGAAAGAGGTATCTAAGATATGGATAAAACCACTCTACGGACATGCTTGATCCATCTTCTTTAGCTCTGGAGAAACCCAAGCAGCTTGCTTGAAATAAGCACCAGACACGCACGGGACAGAGGTGTTGGCATACACCCTGCGTGTGAGTTGAACGGATGATGACAGTTGCCTTCTCATCGCTGCACCAGGGGAGGGAGGTTGGACCTTCCAGCTGCTGCGTGAAACCCTGGGCACTTGCAAAGGCTGTCCTGCATCCTCCACAGCTGGAGAAAGATGGAGAAAAGGGGCACGGATAAAAGCTGTATATCTTTATGGCTACTTGTACACAAACCAGAATTGGTGACCACAGCAATAAACTTCACTGTTACTATTACCACTACTACTATTATTATTATTAT
>NW_009923377.1:0-31618 GCF_000696875.1 Nestor notabilis
AAACTTGCTGAGGGTGCACTCAATTCCATGTATTGTAAAACATCCTGATTCTGTTTTTGCTGATTTTGTCCATTCCTGTAATTTTGAAATCTCTGCTCCCTTCATTGAATCACAAAATTTCCTCTTGCTCCGAGACATTTTCCTCCTAAAAAATGACATGTAAACTTCAATCCAAGAATCATTTATCAGACCCATGAATTTTTAATGAGTTGCTACTCTTTGATTTAAATAAAAATAGACCTGAAGTTTGAGCAGATAACCACAGAAGCAGAAGTGCTGTCTGTTTTGATACAGTTTGGGTTATGCGCTTGACTCTCCTGAAATGTTAGCCAGCCTCTTCTGTGAACTTTCTTACAGAAGGATAAGAAATACTGACGTTTCTTATGTAGGGTAGGAAACCAAACATATTATGTTTGAATTGAAGCCCCATTACTTAGCTGATGGAAAATTAATTTTATTGATTTTGTACACTTTAAGAAAAATCCATCTTAAAAGACTCAGTAGTTTTTCTTAGATCAGAGAGTAAATGTTAGGAAGGCATACTCAGGTGTGACATTCATCTTTTTATATGAAGGACATACATCTGTGCAAATGGTCTTCAAGGCCCTGGTAATGCAAAGTATTATAAATATGGTTAATACCTTGTTGTACTGGAATACCAATAGCAATTTTTCATGGCATTGAGGCCAGAGCACTTGACCTACCTGCGGATGCCTTGATGGGCTTTCAGAGGTGCTTCAGCCCCGTGCATAGAGCTGTTCCTCTTAGCATGACAGTCTGTGATTGCCTGCTTTCCTTTAATATACTTTTATCCATAGTAAAGAGCTGCCGTATGTGCCAGGGATGTTTTTGAATTCCTAAGGCATGGGGCGGATGGCTACACTTCCTCATTGAGGAAACTAAATATACTTAGTTTGTCAAAACTGTTGATTTGAGCTGAGTTTACCAGTGTGATATATTGTTGTGTAGACCCTTCCTTCCAACATACAAAGATACGGCTTTGCAAAATTTTTTTTGCTTGATGAATGCATGATATTTCATGCATTTCCATAGTTATTTTCCTGTTGTATGTTACTACAGAACCTTTAAAAAATGAGAAAATAGTATATATTTAATATTTAAATAGCATACCATATTTAAATAAGATCATAAGATTAACACAAACTGAGCAAGGCAGATCTTAATACAGTACAGATAACACTTTTTGTTGATTTTGCATGGTCATCACTTTATTTTTCTTGTGTTTTATGGACTGATTTAGCATAAATACTGTTTCAGCCACCACGAGGGATTTCACTGTATTAGGAGGTTGGAGTCAAATATTGTAACTGGCTTTTAAAAGGGCTGGATTATTTGGTGAACAATAACAATTTTAGTTATTCATGCTGAGAGCAAAGTAATTAAATCTCATGCTTCAGGGCAGAGGTCTGAAGACTGTGCTCCACTGCATCCACTGAGGGACTCAGCTCAGTAAGTGCTGGTGCCTCCATGCTGAGGATTGAGGGGGGCATTGTTGGTGATGTAAGGGACGCATAAATCCTTGTTTAGAACAGGACTATTACGTTAGTGTCATAAAAAACCAACCAAATAAATATTCAACAACACCACCAAGAACAAACCCACCAAAAAAAACCCCACCTAAACCAAGGTAGTGTTTAAAATTGATTAGCTACATTGTGGTGAATTTTTTCCCCCTTCTAAACAACAAGTACTTGCCATTACCAGAGGACAATTTATATCTACTGGTGGATTAGAGATGTGCCATTCTGTCACTTTTATACTCTTACAGTTTATGGCCAGTATTGAAATAGCAAGTAGAATATTTCCACAGTGATTTGAAAATGTTAAGAAATTAATTTTCCCAGCAAGTCTGTGGGGTATGTTCAGACTTCTGCTCTTTATTTATAAAGGGGAAGATTCAGAACAGTGTGACATACTCAAAATGGGGGAAGAAAGATTATCCAACTCCAGATTTGTGTCAGATAGCCAGAGCTGGCATGAGCTGTAGTAATAAAAGTTGCTAAATCCTGGGCAGAATGATTATTATGAAAACCTCATATGCAGGTTAGTCCATGTATGCTGATTGAAATTAGGTGTCTTTATGTTCCAGAAACAGTTGCTTTTTCTGAAATTAAAATTTCAGGGCTCTGAATGATGAATACTGTTGATTTAAAGAAAATGCAAGGAATATTTCCAGAAAATGGAAACATTTCATTTTGATGGCTACAGACTAAGATACTGCATATTGAAAATAGAGAATTTCATGTGGCATTTTGAAATGATACTTTAGGGCATCTTATTTTGAAATCACATTTTCCATTTCTTAAGTACCACAAACTGAAACATTGAAATGTTTAGTAACCTAAACACTTGTACTATTTGTTTCAGATTGAATAGTGAATTGCAAATTAACATAAAACCATATTGTACAGACTTTTTGTTTATTCCCAAAAGGGGTATTTCCCGGTGTGTCTGAGTCTAGGCAGGAGACTAAGGAGTCTTATCCATTGCACTCTGGTGCTAGGACATGCCATACCAAAAGTCCCTTGAACAGCAGGCAGACCTTTGTTTTTGGGGTTTTTATTTCATCTGAATAAAGTGCTGCATATGCACTGAATGGATGGAAAACATGGGCTATGTTTTGAAGTCCTGCCTTCTGCTAACTGTATCTTTTGCAGTCTTGCACCATTAGTCAGCTTTCTGAAGGAAACCCTGTGAATCCTGCATAAGATAAACCTGCATGAATAAGTTATGTAGTAGAACCAGCATATGGATTTTCAGTATGCTAGCTGGCTCTTTGGCAAATGTTTACAAGAACACTGTAGCCCACATAGAAAGTGTAATGACAGTGGCTCCCTGTTAATGAAAGTGGAATTACGCTGCAGCACAGTTATCACATGCTAGTATGTGCTAAAAATACGTACCATGGCTATCCCATGGTTACATGCTCATATAGCCCTATTGTCAGTAACTACTACTGTGTTTACCTCTTAATAGGAAAGCCTATACAAAGGTTTTATCTTGTTGTGTTTTAAAAATTCAGGACCATCCCATTCTTGTTTCCTTTCCAGAGCATGACGAGTGTATAACAAACCAGCACAACTGTGACGAAAATGCGCTCTGCTTCAACACTGTGGGTGGGCACAACTGTGTCTGCAAGCCAGGTTACACGGGAAATGGTACCATCTGCAAAGGTAAGCTGTTGAAAACCCCAGGGCTCGACAGTCTTTGAACTGCATGAGGTGCTTTGTCATAGTTGATACAGATCTGGGCACGTGCCTTGAAGAAGACAGACAAATTGCTAGGCTAGGCATTTAGGTCCTGCCCCTATAAGAAGATTTTCACAGGCAGATATAAAACGACTATGCATTTGGCAGTGTTCACAGTAATTTGAGGATGATGCATACATAGATAGTATGCTCTAAAATTTGAAGTAATTATGCTTCATTTCTGTGTCAATTTAACAGTTTCTATACATGCTACACTATTCAAGAAAGCCCAAAGTTACCAACAAAGTTACAGCTGTGAAAACAGTCAGATCTACACTGTCATATCTACATTGTCTGTTGTCAATCACTTGCTATTTTGCTTGGATGAATTGAAATTTGTTTGGTGTGCTGTGTCTTTTTATTGTAAATGAGAAAAACAGTAGGCATGCATGACAAAACCTTTGCTGCGCATGAGGTGGTGCCTTGTTTTCTAACGTTCTTGTTCACTTGTAAATGTTAGAAGTTATACTTCTAGTCTTAGAAAGATGCTTACCCAGAGATACAGTGCTGCTTTTATTTCCATTGCATTTCACATCAGAGGAGATGATACGTTGTACTTGGGCCCAAATCCTTGGAAATCCTCAGGCTGTGAGCATAGGATTTAGAGGGTGCTTGAAAGTAAAAGTAGTGTAGCTGTAGGGCAGTGGGCTCAGGTATGAGAAGTGGTCCAGCTGCACCAATAACATACCCAGTGTTCCTTGAAATTGTGCCTCAGTCCTCTTGATCTATTAGGTGTCAGAATCTAAGAGGATGGCGTTAACATTGGTAATATCCCATAAATGCCTTCTGCTGCTGTGTATTATCAAAGCTAAGCAACCCAGAATTTCTTTAATTGCTAAACCTGATTAAGATCTTAGTACTTAAGATTCCCTCACCTGAGTCATAGTATGATTTTTCTAAATATTCCGAACATAAATGAGCACTTTGTAAAACAAAGCCTAGTCTGCTTCCAGTCAAACCTGTGGGTAAAGGGAGAGAGATCCACAAACATGCCCTTTTATGCTGGGCTCCCTCCTCTGGGGAATGGGAAAAAAGTCTTAGACTGAGGAGGTTCAAACCCAGAGCCACCCCTCTCAAAAGAGAGCTCTGCCAGTGCAGCTTACTCCTGTGCTGTGCTTGGGAGTATTCCCCAATCCTTCTGATGGAGATGTGTCAGCTTACAAACAGGTAATTGAGATTTTGGGTCAAAGAGAAGGTGCCTAACCTCAAAAGCACTGCATTCAGCTCTTCCGTTCCCTGAGTAAGCACTCGGACTGCACGTGCTCATTTCAGAGGGCACCTGGCTGTGCTGTGAAAGAAAAGTGAGTCTCTCCCTGCTTTTTCAGTACAGAAAAAGACAGTATGCAGGAGAAAGTTCTGAGCCCATTTATCGCAATCTGAGAAACGTACTTCTCTGCAGCCCTGGCTTGGATGCCAATGTCCTTCAGCGAGGCCTGGATGTGCTTCTTATCCTCATGCCTTTGGCAGCTTTTCATGCATGGTGCTGCCAGCTGTGCTCCTGTATGCCGTGTTGTCTCTCACTGGAGAGCTTAGATGTCTCACTCAGTGCTGGGGATCTCACGCCACAAGGCTGGTGCCTGGAAACTGAGAGGTGGAAAGCTCAAATCGATAACACTCATACTCTCTCTCAGATGAGCCTTAAGACCTCATCAGTGGTGCTGTTACACAGAGCAGCTGCAGCCCAAAGCCTGGCATCTCTAGTGGCTGGGTTACAAATGCAGGACGAGACCAGTGCCCTGGAACAACTCTTTATGTTCGTGATGACCTCCATCTGCCTAGTTTCACCTACAGTTTCTTGTGACCAAAGCATTTCTGATTCCATATTGCATATGCAGTCAGAGCACTTAACAGCAGCTGTGTTTTCTATCAGAATGGTTACGTTTCTTTGTCTGCAGAAGGGACTCCTTAAAGCATACCCATATTCACAACTGTATCTGGAGAATGCTGCGCCAAAACATGTAAGCACAGCTTCTCAGATTGCAGTGTGCCAAAGAACAAAGCCAGGGGTTGACTTAAAACTGTAAATGATGAAAGTTTTAAAGTTCTTCAGAATCCTTTGAGGCAAAATTACTATTTTTATTGTTTTGATGTAATTGCTTAATCAAGAGATAAGGTAGCCAGACAATTCAGTGTTCAACTGTGCCTGTTATGCTCAGGCCTTTATTTGGGCAGCAGAGAAGACCAGCACTGCCGTAGGAAATGTCTGTTCCTAGGGAAGATGCTGCCTTTTACTGCTTCCCTGTGCATGTGAAGGAGCACATATGTAAGCTGTTGTCTTCAGATTATTTGCTCTAATCTCCTCCTGTAGCCTGTCAGCCCATGTGGCCAGTGAGGCGGGGGGGCCATAAACCATCTCTTCATGACCTCTGTCCTTAAGGAGAAGGCTGTCTCTGCACTCAGTGCCACACAGACCACGTTTTGTGTCAGCCTGCCAGCAGCCCATGGCAACCTGTGTGGTTGCTGAGTGTAATTCTGTTACCCATACATTGTGATTTTGTATTTTGCAGCGTTTTGCAAAGATGGGTGTAGGAACGGAGGAGCCTGTATTGCTTCCAATGTGTGTGCCTGCCCACAAGGCTTCACTGGGCTCAGCTGCGAAACTGGTAAGATTATAACTGAATTTACAATTAAGGTAATCTGAGGAGGATGTTTGAGGTAATCCAAGAATAAAGGATTATTTAAGTGTGTGCCCTGAAAGAGGAAGCTGCTACTAAAAAGTTACTCACTTTTCTTATATGCCTCCCAGGAGAATATATTGCAGCAGTTCTAATTAGAAGCACATGGACTGCAAAAATGAGAACATGAATTAAGACATCTTAGGTTTTGATGTTTCATAATTAATAAGATTATTATAGGCTTGCTTTTCACCTCAAATGGCCTTTGGTAGCTCCTATAAATCACAGATAATATGACACCTAGAAATAAATTCCAGTAATTGATTTATTCTGTGCTGTAAATTTATGACTGGTTCAGTAGCCCACCTTCCCTTGCAACCTTATTTGAAGACTTCTAATTAACTCAGCCTTCTTTATTCAGTGTTAAGGCAGGTTTCAGTGTTCCTATTGCTTTTACCTCTTTTCACAGGCATTCCTTTCTCTTCCTCCTATCCCTTAGGATGGCAGTACCAGAAAGTCTTGTTTTAGAGCTTTATTTTTTTAGTCTTGGATCTAGTCAAATTGTTTTGTCCAGCAGAGTATGCAGAATGTTAATACTTAGCATCTTACATGCCTGTAAATAATTTCTCAAAGTTCAACTGAATAGTTTCAGCACCTTTATTTATTGTTGCAGAATTTTTAAAGGCATTCTAACTGTGCATGCCTCCAGGAGGGACAGAGAGAAAGCTAGCTTAGATTAATTGGCTTCCGTATGCCTAATAAAAGGGCAGTCTGCCATCTATGATTGACTATTGTTTCTGTTCTATATTGCCTTCAATAAATCTTCCAAACAGAGGAAAAGAGGTCATTTGAGCAAGTATTGCTTTCTTCTGACTTGTAAACATGTCCAGCTTAATGAAAAACACAGGCTGATCTGAATTCTGTATTATCTGGTTATTAGAGGTGAGAAATGCGATTGTTTTCATTCTCCTGTATTTGAGCGGATATTACCACAGTGCACGAGAGGGATGCTGTATGAAAAGCAGTATCCTGATTGTTCATTTGTTTCTTGAATAATTTCAAAAGAGCAAGTTTTCAAGTATTCCTGACTATTTCACAGACTGCAAATAATGTGGTACAGGATACCAAGGTCTCTTCAATGTAACACTATCGTGGTTTTGCTTGGAACAAATTGTGTGCTAATATAATGTTCAAGTACTAAAAGCGTTACTTTGTTTTAGTAATATTTGTCTTATATGCTCCTTGCAACATTCTGCTGTTGTCAACTAAATATAATGTGTGTAGTTTCAAGGCCCACATTCTTCTTATCCAGCTTTATACTCCTGCCCAAAATGTGTAGACTAGAAGCATATTTGCTTTAGTCTCCTTGTATAGCCAATATTAACAGCCACTATCAAAGAGAGATCTTACTGGCTTTTTTGAATTGCTTTTGGAAGTCCTGTCTCTGCTCTTTTCTTTAGAGGAGAACCCAGGGACACTCTTCCTGATCCAGAAAGTTCAGGCACCTTCAGCTAACTTAAGTTAGCTGAAGTGCGTTCAGCCCTAAACGTCCTTCACAAGGAGCTGGACTGCTAGCTGACCATCCTTCCTGCCCCTCAGAAACATATAGAATGGCAGGTAGAGACTTGGACTGGATCTGATGCCTTTCTGAATATTTGGTCTCAATATTTAACATAAGGTTAGTATGGCAGTGACCCAGTATTGCATAGCTAGTGATATGCTTGTTAGGATTTGCAGCCAGTTTGCCAGCACCAAGCCAGTTTCATAGGTCAGCTTTAGGCAGAGAAGCTCCTCAGTCCTGGTGGACCTCCACTGAACATTGTATTTTTTCTGACTGGTAAAATAATTAATGCTAGAGATCAGCCACAGGGGTATGGATCTGGTCACTTCATTTGGATATTAATGTGCAGGAGTAGGATTGTAATCTTGAATGTGGCTTTGAAAGATACAGTCTGAAATGCCATCAGAGTGGCAAATGGAAGGACTGTTCTGTCAATAAAGAGGAAAAGCTGTTTTGTTCTGAGACTGCACTGTAATAAAAATGGGGCTGTATACAGCCATAAAAGAAAACCCAAGCTTCAGACAGTACATATCACTCCCAGTGCCTGCAGCAGAGTTTCCCAAAGGTACTTCTTGTTAGGCTTGAAGTGATTCAAGATGTTCAAACTACAAATAATTTATGCTGGAAGCTTTACCTTTTTGAAGAGTCACTATATCTACAAAGGTGATGTAATCTTTTCTGGGTAGACATCTTTAGTTATGGATTGATGTAAAGATGCCAAATCTATTTTTAAATCTCATGTTACTTCTGTTTATGTTACATATATTTAAAAACTGCTTATTGAAGAATCTTGGCAATTTTAACTTACAATAAAACATATATAGAAATATCTATGTTTTATTCAGCTGCTGAACCTATGAATTAAATAACAGGAGATTGAATCCACACCCTATATATGAATAACCTAGAAAATACAATCACCAGTTCTTACTGTTTCCTTCTGTAAAAGGTCTTTAATAGCTCTGTCTCTTCACAGAGTCACGGAAAGGATGAGGTTGGAAGAGACCTCTGGAGATCATTTTGTTTAATCTCCCTGCTCAGAGCAGGGTCAAATAGAACTGGTTTCCCAGAACTGTGCCCAGCTGGATTTGGAGTGTTTTCAGGGTTGGAGATTCCACAAGCTGTCTGGGCAGCTGATTCCAGTGTTCAATCACCCTCAGAGTAAAAAAAAAAATATTTCTTTTCATTATGTTCAAATGCAATTTCCCATCCCCCTAGTCCCTTTCCTGGGCATGACTGAGAAGCATCTGGCTTCCCACAACACCATCAGGTATTCATACACATTGATAACATCCCCTTCAGACTTTTCATTTCCAGGTTGAATATCAGAGCTGTATTAGCCTCTCCTCATATGACAGGTGCTCTGGTCCCTTAATCATCTTCGCATTGCTGATTTGCTTCATGTCTCTTGGTTCTGGGGAGCCCAGCACTGGACCTAGCACCCAGATATCATCTCAACAGCATGAAATAGAAGGGAAGGATCACCTTCCCTTGACCTGCTGGCAGTGCTCTTCCTAACGCAGCCCAGGAAGCTGTCGTCCTTCTTTGCTGCAAGGGCACATTGCTGGCTCATGTTTAACTTGGTGTCCACCAGGACATCTGATCCTTTTCTCTAAAGCTGCTTTCACACTGGCTGGTCCTCAACCTGTACTGGTGGCTGGGGCTGTTCCTTAATAGCTCGTAGGACTTCACATTTCCCTCTGAGCTTGATGCCATTCCTGTTGGCCCATTTCTCCAGCCTGTTGAGGTCCTTCTGAATTACAACACAATTACCTGGTGTAGCCACTCCTCCTCCAAATTTTGTATCATCTGCAAACATGTTGAGGGAGCACTCTGCTTTATTGTCCAGATGTTAAACAGAACTGGCCCAGTACCCAGTATTTACCCAGGTGTAAACTGCTAAGTGACTAGCCTCCAACTGGACATTGTATGGCTGATCACAGCACTCTGAGTCCAGCCATTTAGCAAGTTTTCACACCACCTCACTTCATTTATTTAGCCTGCACTTCTTATCATGTGTGAGGGTGTTACAAGAGCATCAAAAGCCTTACTAAAGTCAAAATAAACAACATCCACTGCTCTCATTCCCCAACCTAGTCACCTTATTTTAGAAGGCTACCAGGTTGGTAAGGCATGATTTCCTCTTCTTAATCAATGCTGCCTATTCCAAATCTCCTTCTTGTCCTTAATATGTTTGGAAATGGTATCTGGGGGGATACCATCAGCTTTCCAGGGTGGAGGTGAGGCTGAAAGATAGGAAAGATATTTGACTTTTTCCAATTCTCAGGAGCTTCTCTCAGTCACCATGACCTTTCAAAGATAATTGAGATTGGCCTCACAATGACATCAGCCACTTTCCTCAGTGCTCCTGGGTGCATAGGTTTAATTGACCTATGTTTTTTCCAATTTATTTAGATATTGATCCTCTTCCATTAAAGGTAAGTTTTTCTTGCACCAGACTTTCCCACTGGTCTTGGCAACTTCCGTCTCCAGAGGGCAAGTCTTGCCAGTAAAGACCAAGATGGAGAAAGCACTGAGGACCTCACTTTTCCATGTGCTTTCCAGAATTGATCCTTGCACATTTGATTAGTGTCTGTTTGTTCCTCCCAAATCCTGGAAGGGATGATGCTGTCCATACTTAGGTCCTGCCTATGGAGCCAGGCTTATGTTGTTGGATTTGTTGGTGTTCAGAGCATTCCCCTACATTTTCAATAAGGCTGTCTACAGTGTGGCAAAGACCTGGCCTATTTCCTTGGTACCCTTGTTGGTTGGGGAGATGTACCGTTCTACGTGATGGGACTAGCAGCTCCTCCACGCCATCTAATTGAGCAGAGAGGAGTGGAGGCAGTGAGTGATAGGGCACCACTGAGTAGGAAGCAGAAAGCCTGCTTCTGATGGGAGAGGTCAGTAGTATTTTGATTGAATTATCCTGAGATTGAAACATGGTTTCAGGGCAAACTCATTCCCACAGAACTCAGAGTGGTTTTCCCAGTTCTGGTGGATTAGCACCAGAAGCATGCTTGTGTTTATGGGCACAGCTGTAACTCTTTTCACCTATCAGCTGCCATGGAAAGACTATGTCAGATTCCTAACCTCATGCAGCTTTTGCAAAGAGAGGTAAAATCCTATGTATTTAAACACATTAATGGTTTGATGAAATTTTTTGCTTCCAAGTGGGTGCTCTGTGGTGTCAGTAGAAGCCACGTTCTCAGAAACATGAGAAGGAGAATAAACTACTACTGCTAGTCAGGTACTTCCATGAGAAGATGTATTCGCTGTGGAGTGCCTTACTGTTAACAGAGCTACTGCAACACTTCAGAATGATCTCTTGGAAGGTTTTTAGATTAATCATGGCCTATGCCCAGTGGAAATGGGTCACTGGAATGAGAAGGAGTTGCAAGAATCGTGTGCAGATATGTCAACCTCTAGCAACTTTTTTTTATTATTTTTTTTTTTTATTGGTAGTAGGACATAAAAATGAGACACGGGAGAAATCCTATTTCTCTTCCCAAAGAGTGTAGGTTGAGGCATTGTTCATGTTGGGGATGCATTCATTGTCTTAGGGAGGAGGGGTTTATGTGTTAAAAAGTTTTTCAAGTCTTACAAGGTACAGTAGTAGTTAACCCAGTAGAGCAACCTTCTCTAGTGTAGAGACCTGAGACTACCAAGGGAATCTAAAAATATTTGTGCCTGTTAAACTTTCAAAATACCTGACTTAATACTGCCTTTTTTGATTGCAAAACTACCAATTCTTCAATGGCAGTTTTCAATGCTGTCTTAAATTCTATTTGAAAAGTGTTATTTTACAATCCAGCACAGGATGACTGTGCTAGATCTGCTTGATGTTACTGTAACTTCCCTTTAATTTGATGACAGAGTGGATTTGTTCTCCTAGCATATTTGCATATCTGCTATTACGTGTATACAAGATTACTGCATTTTTGCTGCTTGTCAGCTTCTTTTGAGTATTTGTGCTTAGAGTATTCCCTTGGACTGCTTTTGATTATGCATGAGATCACATAGCAGAGTTTCACTACTAGTAGTGTTTTGATGTAGTTTTTGTTAACAGGTTGGTTGGAAGTATATGGCATTTTTATGGATGATTGGCTGTAACTTGCATTTCTTGATAATGAACTTTCCTTGGATATCACAGGAATCATGTCTACCTGTTCTTAAACAATCCATGGCAAGCTGCTGAAAATAAACTGGCACACAAAGCTGTTACCTTTGAAAGGAACTGTTGAGAAAAACTCTAACTTACGGATTCTGTGTTCATTCAGCCGTACATTATTGCTAACAGTTGGCTGAATTAAATGGATAATTGAATTTATGAAAAACATAGTGAGCACGAGGTATGTGAGATCACCCCCTCTTACTTGATTTCTTATCAGAAATAGCCAAAACCAATGAAAATGTATTATTTGGCTCTTCTCTGTATTTTTTCCTCCTTTTTTTGTCCACATGTGGAAAGTTCAAACAAAAATAGTGTGAGTGTTGTGAGTACTTCATGGAGAAGGAAAAAAAATAAATTGATGTTGCTAAAACAATTTTTTGTAACTTTGTGCTTCACATTTGTAGCTCAAAATATTGAAACACAACTCAGACAAGTAATTTGGGTGAAAATTGTTATGGACCAGATCTCTAGAGTTTTGTGCAGCTTTCTATATGAGCTAAATAATTAACATGCGTGACTGTTAGTTTTTTCAGCAAATCCAAATTAATTTGTTCATGTGCACTGACCATAATAATAGCAGGCTTCAGATTATTGAAGACTATTATTATTCATGCTCCAAAGGAAGCTTGTGAAAATCTTTTAATTCTCACACCCCAGTTATGAGGAAAATAATTTTACTGCTATTGGAATAGAAGGCTTTGCCAAAGTAACCAGAAAGCTTGTTAACTTTGCTGATTTTGCAAAAATGAAGTATTTTAGTACTTTTATCATCATAAGAGAACTGCTTCCCTTTAAGCCCTTGATCCCTTGTGTTCAGCTAAAACAACCACAATCAGCCTGTGGCCAGGTAGGCTCTGAAACTAAAGCTGTGACACAAATGGCATTTGAAGCCCAAAGAGCATTGAACCAGTCCTGTAAGAACTGGAATTACTTTTGGCAGAATTCTTAAAGTTTCTTGGCCTCAGTCTATTGCAAACTCTCTTTAAGCTTTGTTAGTATCACAGTCAAAACTTTCCCAACAACTCAGGAATCCGCCTTTTGCTCAATTTTATTTTTACAATGAAGACATAAATTACAAATAGTTGGATTGGGATTTACAACAATTATACCAAGAGGCTCAAATGTGTGGTGCAAGTATGCAAGGTCCCGCACAAACCTAGAGTGGGAGGAGTGCCCTTCAACAGTTCATAGGCTAAGCAGGGGAAGCTGGTTGCATGGTGGGGTAAATCAGTATAACACACTAAATCCTTGAGTAGAAAGCATATTAGGGTTAATAATTTTATGCTCTTAAGGGGTCCATGGGCTTTTTAATGGAGGAGGAAATAAAAGAAGGGAGCAAGAGGAAAGTGGAGCAAACTAGAAGGCAGCACAGGCATAGACTGTCCAAAGCAATAGCTGTAGGAACTAGGGATGCCTTCCATAGTTCATTAGCTTTCATAACCCACCTGGCTTGCTTGGATCCTGGTGTCCTGAGAATTCAGGCTCCCATTTTTGGGGAGGCTCCCAAGTTTGAGACTTAGAACATACTTCTGGGAGGAAATGTTTTAATTACTTTAAGGGGCTAACTTCAATTCACAGAAATAAGAAAATTATGAGTTAGTCTATAAGGCCTGGAAAAATTTTTACAAACCAATAGTATTTGAGCATGATTTGCAGTGTAAAACATTTTAATAGACCCCAGTGTGCAGTAGGAACTCATCATATTCTGAAAGTTAGGTCTTCTGGAGTAACTCAAGTCTGGCATTTTAACATCAGTCATTTTCAAAGTTCATAGGCTACTCAAAACATTTCCCTTGGTGCAAGCAAAATAAGTCACCTAGGACAAAACCCAGAGAAGCTAGATTGTGGCTTGCAAGCTGTTGAGATCCAGCTTGCATGCTGGGCTGCACACTGCCACAGTCCTGCAGCAGTGCTGAGGCTGGTGTCAGCTCCTGGTGTAACCCAGAACCCCAGTGGTGGGAGGAGGAGAGTGAGGAAGATGCTGGAGCTGACATGCCCAGCTCGTCACTGGACTTAGCCGCCCTGGCCTTGGGGAACCACCACCCTTTCTCCTTGAGTCCTTCCAAGTACTCTGCATTTCCTTGGCAAGTGTCCTGGCTTCCTGCCCTATAGAGATATGGGTATGTGGCATGTTAGGTTGGTAAGTCTGGCCTTTCCAGCCATAGCTGTATTATATAGGTGGAGACAGAGTTCTCAGTATCCTGTTTAAACTGGTTTAACCTAAAATGAAGTGGTTTAACCTAAACTTTTAATAGTAAATATCTAACTGTACTTTCTATTCTAAGAAGCTGAATCTCTGAAAGGAAAACACTTCTGAATTACTGCACGCACCTACATTTACTTAATATTTACTTTAGTTTCCATTTCAGCAGAAAAAGATGGGACCTAGCTGCTAAAAATAATGTAATGATTTTGCTGAGGATGCTGAAACATAGTGTTTTATAACTTGCATCTTTGCTATATAAAGTCACTACCCAACTTGCACAGGCCTGGTAAAGAGTGGTCTGTGTTACAGCCTGGGCCTTCTCAAAAACGGCTGGTTTGCATGTCAGTTACTGATTTCAGAGGCAAGAACAAGTGTTGTTTGAGCTGGCCTTGGTTTATTAAGGTAACACCTGTAACTAGTGTGTTTAGTGATGCCACATCTTATTCTGTTAGACTATTTTAAATGCTGTCTTACTGTAAGAAAAACAGATTGTAGAATCATGGGCAAACTTATGGGAAGCATCCTATAATATCAATTTCTATGTCTTCTTTAAACATAACAGCTAATTCTACATAAAAAGACTAATAAGTCACTATGATAATTTTTGAATAGATACAGAACCCTAGTAATGAATTTTGAATACATAATTTGCGTTTTGCAGTCCTATCACTGAACTACAATTCTACAATGTGAAACAAACATCTTTCTATAGATATTTCTTGGTGGCTTGAGGAGAAGTTAGCAGGGTATTACTATATGAGTTACTTCCTTACAAAGCCATACTAGTATATCTGATTGACAAAATTTAGGCACTGCTTCTGGATGCAAATTTTTTTAATGTTTTTAAAATATGAGGTGACTTTTGAGATTTGAGGAAGCACTAGTAAGGAGTAGGTTAAAATCAACACAGTAATTTGCATGGTCAACTTATTGTAATTTTCCTGGTGCCCAGGGTGAAAGCTATTATATTTTGCCTTCTGAGCTACTGTAGGCAAAGAGTGCCTAAGAGCAGTAATTCATATACTATTCCCCACTGTGCCCCAGTGAACCATCTAATCCAGTACCTTGGTGGTGTCCCCAGGTCCCTTCAGTGCTTGGAAAGCATATCCATTCTTTTTATTTTTTTTCTTTCTCTTTTGGCTTGCCTCAATTTTAAATAAATAGTTTTTGAGAACAGGAATTTTAGGAATTTGGATCTCCACACTGCTTACGTGCTTCTGCATTGTTTTGTTTGGTTAATACAGTTTTCTGATGTACTGCTTAGGGCATAATATATTGAATCTACTTCTGACTGGTGATTAATAGGGGGAAATAGCTTCAGTAAGAAAGAGTGACTGTTCCAGGCAGACAGGCCTAATTTGTACTGTCAAACCTGAAATTCCTAGAAAGTCTCAGGAAAATTTTGTTTGGCTGAGCTAGAGCAGAGAGTGCAAAGTAACTTTTGGTTCCCATGTTTTTGTTTCTGTGCTTCTGTTGTTACACTTTACATAAAATCATGAGGTTAGGAGCCATCATCTTCACAGTTTCTCTTCTGGTCAGGAGCTTTGTTCATACGATACATCTGGTGAAAATGCAGGAAAAGCAAGCAGGCGAATTACTGCCTTGAATTCATGCTTTTTCAGCTCCCCAAGTCTAAGTGTCATGGCTTAAGCCCAGCCAGTAACTCAGAACCATGCAGCCGCTTGCTCACTCCATCCTTCTTCCCTTCTTCTGGGACAGGGAGGAGAATCAAAAGAATGTAACTCCCCGCGGATTGAGATAAGAACAGTAACTATGGTATAATACAAAATTATTACTGCTACCAATAATAATAATGATAAGGTAAATAACAAGGGAAGAGAACATAAAACTAAAAGGGGAAAAGGAAAACAAACACAAGTGATGCACAATGCAATTGCTCACCACCCACTGACCGACACCCAGCCCAACCCGAGCAGCGATCTGGGCCTTCCGGGTAACTCCCCCCAGTTTCTATGCTGGGCATGACGTGCTGTGGTATGGAATACCCCTTTGGCCAGTTTGGGTCAGCTGTCCTGTCTCTGCTTCCTCTCAGCTTCCCATGCCCCTCCTCCATGGCAGAGCATGAGCGACTGCAAAGTCCTTCATCAGGGTAAGCATTACTTAGCAACAGCTAAAACATTGGTGTGTTAACAACATCAGACTAAAGCCGAAACACAGCACTGCACCAGCTACTGGGAAAGAGAAAAATAACCCTTACAGCTGAACCCAGGGCACTAAGCGAGGCAAGGGTGGATTTTTTGTATACCTTACAGCTTGAAGCTGTATGGGTATTAAAGAAAAGCCATTACTGAAAGTCCTGTAGGGTTCTGCTGATGAAATGGTTTATATTCCTTAGTTATGGTCTTCGGTAGTCAGCCAAAGGTATTTTACTAAAAATATAAAGTAGTATTGTTCTTGAACCATCTTCCTGTAATTCAGGATTAGTAATTGTCTTCATTTTTGCCATACTCCTCATCTGTTTTGGTTTCTAGACAAACATGATAAACAATTATTTTCCTAACTGATCTACTTCTCATGCTTTTGTTTCACCAAAACTGGGCCTTGTATTCAGCTGATAAAATTTCATAACAGTTTCTTGTGGAATACACAACTATGGGCTTTTCATGAGTTTCCTTTTGCATATGATCCAGTTTCTCTTGTTTATTTCTACTAGGGAATGATAAGAACAAGTTGTAATGAGTCATTCTAAAATGCCCATTTGTGCTGATGCAAAAATGGTTCTTTGCCATTGATGGTCAAGACTGTTTAAGTATCTCTGGCCAACCCTAAGGAATAAAATCGCCATGAGGCAAGTTGTTGATATGCTCACTCTTTAACGTATTTCTGAAGTCAGGCCTTGGATGAGTGGGAATCCCATTAAGTTAGAGTCTAGCTGGAGGAAGTATAATGTGCATTGTATTCATAGCTTTATTCATAAATCATCTGCCTCCCCCGTAACTAATTAGTAGTATAGGTGAATAGCTGCCCAGTCCAACATGTGTAAAAATAAAACAACTTGCTACTAATGCTTGTACTGTTAGAAATAATAGGCGCACAATGGTTTGAAAAAAATCAAGATAGAGTTGATTCCAAAAGAGGCTTTACACCCAGAAAGATCTCAAGTGTGATGCACTTTAAAGTGCATCATCTATTGTGCATCAAGTTTTTTAAATGGATTAATGAAGGATATGTTGGCTTTGCCTAAGTCTAAAATCACTGCAAAGCATTTGATATAACATCTTAAAGAACAGAGAGCACTAAAGAGGCAAATACTGCAATGTCCACTTTTTAGATTGGGCTTCAGTTGCTCTTACGAACATAAGAAAACACTAACAGAAGCTAACTCAAGGCAAAGATTTTAACTCTTTCCTGACCGTACCTCTCTTTTAACTGCCATTTCCTTTGATACCAAAGTCCTGTGGAGGCATGGGGGAGAGCAGAGTATGGAATGCATGATGCAGTAGCAGCTTAGCTCCCAGGGACTGTAGTTGGCAAAGGGCATGTCCTTCGCGCTGTCCAAAACAAATATGCTCAAAAAAAGCGGTGAAGGTTGAAGGAAGGGGACAATTCATCCAGATGCAAGATGAAAGCTCATGAATGATTACATTCTGCAGGAGGAACAACAGAGATTTGAGGGAGATCTTGATCAGCTGGGAAAGCTGTTGACTACAAACTGTATGTAAAGTCTAAGCAATATTCTGGTAGGAAACAGGTTACAACTGCAGGTTGTCCAGGCTGCCATCACATGTGTGGTGTGTTGACCCTGGCTGGGTGCCAGGTGCCCACCAAAGCCATTCTATCACTGTCCTCCTCAGCTGGACAGGGAAGAGGAAATAAAACAAAAGGCTCATGGGTGGAGAGAGAGTGAGGGAGAGATCTCTCAGCAATTGCTGTCCTAGGTAAAACAGAATCAATTTGCGGAAATGAGTTTAATTTATTACTGATCAAATAAGAGTAGGGTAATGAGAAACAGAATTTAAATCTTAAAACACTTTCTCCCATTCACTTCTTCCCAGGTTCATCTTTACTTCTGATTTTTCTGCCTCCTCTTCACCAGTGGGGCAGGAGGATGGGGAAT
Source organism: Nestor notabilis (assembly GCF_000696875.1). Taxonomy (NCBI): domain Eukaryota; kingdom Metazoa; phylum Chordata; class Aves; order Psittaciformes; family Psittacidae; genus Nestor; species Nestor notabilis. The sequence goes on from NW_009923377.1 coordinate 17,904, forward strand.
GGGGATTGTGGTCAGTTCATCACACATTGTCTCTGCTGCTCCTTCCTCCTCAGGGGAGGACTCCTCACACTCTTCCCCTGCTCCAGTGTGGGGTCCCTCCCACAGCAGACAGTCCTCCATGAACTTCTCCACTGTGAGTCCTTCCCATGTGCTGCAGTTCCTCATGAACTGCTCCAGCGTGGGTCCCTTCCATGGGTGCAGCCCTTCAGGAGCAGGCTGCTCCAGTGTGGGTACCCTGTGGGGTCACAAGTCCTGTCAGCAAACCTGCTGCAGTGTGGGCTCCTCTCTCCAGGGGTCCACAGGTCCTGCCAGCAAACTTCAGTTAACTATGTCTGAGTAAAAGCCAAGACTTCATATGATAGACGGTCCAAGAAACTGTAGTAGAGAGGTGTTCAGCTAACCCCTGGAGAATGAGCCATTCCTGCAAGGAATGCTCTTTTTTAACAATACTCTAAGTGCTAATTCAGGCTACAGAAAAAGAGACATTTACAACTAGGAGATGGGTGCTGGGAGATAGGTAAGCTGTTTGTAAGTAAGATTCTGAAATTCAGCGTGCTTGTATAAAAAATAGCTTCTTGCTCCTCTCTTCCCCTGAACATGTATAATAATATGAAGTAAATTACATCTTTCAGATATGCATAAAAATTAAAGATCCTTAGAGTGTAGCAGAATTACACGGGACACATATTTTTACAAAAGCGACACTTGTGGTCTACATGGTGAGATCTGTTTGAAACAAGAAATTTGAGATGTGAGTTTCCTTGTGACTTCTATGTTCTGTCTGTGCTACCAAATAAAGCAAGTGGTGGAGAAAGGCCAAGAGGTGCAGCATCCACCTCTACAGTTTAATGCTTTTCTTCTCACCTCTCCCCAAAAGATGTTGGCCTTTTCTGTAGTTCTTGATTCCCAGTGTGTTACTATTCCCCAAACCATGCCTTGGCATCATCGCTTGCAGTATTCACCAAATCAGCACTGTTACTGAAAATTATTTATCCATAGTTGTTTATGTACAGACGAGGAGATCTGGTAGAAGCACTTTCTCCCTGTTTTACAGATATGGAAATCAAAACACATGGGGAAAGTTTAATAGGTGACAAGGTTTGCATAAGAAGGCAGTGGCAAAAGTCCTGGTAAGACAGAGGTCATCTAACTTGTGCTCCCCTTGCTCCTCTGTTCAAATATGTCAATAGCTGAGAGAAGACATGGCAGAGTTTATATTGTATTTTTTCTGAGTGGGAAGGGCAGCCAATTCATAAAACCTAAGAAAATACTTTTCCTTTGAATTTCAAAAAGGCCATATTCTAAAATGGCTAGTTCATTAAATTGAAGAACAAGGTTTGAAAGTTGTTTATGAGATCTACAGCAAGCCAATTGGAAAGCCAGGGTCCTGTGGATGAGATGCATTTTTCTTGGCTGCAAGTGTCTGGAAGGGAGGTGACCCTAAGCCTGTTATCTATCACCTGAATTTTTCTTAGATATGGTAAAATAAGGTCAAAAATGAGCACTGAGACAAGGGCTGGTGACTTCAGAAGCTTGGGATGTTTTACTTTGCTTTATGTTTTAACTTGTATTTATTCACAAAGTAAATATTTGACAGAAATTAAGCAAAATATGCCTGTATTGAGTTTGATGAACATTCTGGATTTAGGCATGAATCCTACTTACCTCATCTTTTCTGTCTGGTTGATTAAGATGCTTTGCTGCTTCATCCTTCTATATCTTTTTCCCCCTTCATTTTCCTTGCCTGACACAGTTTCTTACTTCTTTCCTCCCTCAGAGTCCTTGTCAGTTTTAAATAACAGAAGACTTTTTTCTCTACTGAAAAGCCACATGCTAGTACTTATCTTTTTCTCTTTATATTTCCTTTAGCTTGTTGCAACACCACATCCTATATGTAGCAGCTTGGGAAAAAAAAAGAAACCAGGGAAAAGAGAAAGCTACAAATAAGCTTTGAGAAGACAGTTGTTTTGGTTTTTTTGTTATTTGTTAAAAATATCAAAATACATCCACTACTTAACTGTTATTTGCTACAGGAAAGAACTTCCTTTGCTAAACATGAAAACTAAAATTTCAATTAGGTTCTTAAAATACAGTGGGCTATAAATAGAATGTGAATAGGGCAGCTGGGTAGCATTATAATAGAATTTCCTTCTGTTATATAAGGCAGATAGAGATGACCTTCATCACCCACTGTAAGCTCTCTCTTTTATGAATTACGAGCCGTTCAACTATTAGCGGAATTAAAATCTATAACACTGCCAGTCATTGCCCCATGTCCCTGTGGAGTCCTTCCTCTTGCTGTCAACATGCAGGAGTCTGCAGTCTCTGCAGATATATGCCAATGATATGTTTATAGCCCAAGCAAAGGAACAGTGTAGTTTTTTCCTTTTCTGTGCTTCAGCAGTTTGGTACAATCTCTACATGATTTTACACTTCAGGAGCAGCAGTGTAAATTAATGGTCACTGGTCTATGGACCGAGAGTCATGGTAACAAGCCACTGGTAAGAAAATGTAGGTAAGAATAGTTTTAACTTCAGCATGTGTATAATATGTGGTGAGGTGCTTTGTGGGTGTTTTCAGTTGTTTTCCTTAAATGGCTTCTGAACTAAATACTTGGTAATTTACCGTAGTTCATACCAGAGTTGATCTAAAACAACTTTTTGCAAAGCTGATGCCAAACTAAGCTGAGAATATGCTGGTTGCATCACTAGTTCATACATGTAGAAATCATGACTCGTGGTTATGACCAACTTGACTCCTTACTTGAGAAAACTCAAGATCTTTGGTCAGTACAAGCAAAGCAAAGCCTTCCTTCCCATCCATTAGAAAAGGGGTAACAGCTGGCCAAACTAGCTCTTCTTTTTTCAGACAAATTAGTTCGCTTTTGCTTAGGACTTGGCTACTATTACACAGAAACAGAGACCTTTAGTGAGTAGCACTAGTGTGTTAGTCCTATTTCTAACATGTGCAAATGGAGCTATGTGATATTCAAACACTAGTAGGTGTCTAAAATGGATTTGTTAGTGTATTTCAAGGTATAAAAGTGCTTTCTCTATCTGGAAGAAAATCATTATTTTCTTTTTCAGTATAGGAGTAACAAGGAAACAGAAGCATGTGTTACAATTAGGATGAGGTGCTGTACTGAGAATGGTGGACAAAGTGAAAGCAAAACCACATCTGTGTCAGCGACTAGAAATAGAGGCCCAATACCTCTCAATTAGTCTTTCGAATGGGGATTGATAAAATCATTTTCACAAAATCTTTTTGAAAATTATATTCTCTTTTTTTACACTATTCATGGATGTGCCTAGATCACCATGGCTAATTAGGTGTTCTGAATTATCATCTTCAACTGTTACAAATATCACATCCTTTGATGATATTGGGTGTGTAATGAGAGACTGTCATCGTTTCAGTTATCGGTGGGGTCTGTGATTGATCAATTTTTGACAGCAGAGAATTGTTGACAGGGCTGCATGGTGAAGCAGTCAGTGGAAAATTCCCTTTCATAACGTTTCTATCTAATTTTGGAGTGCCGCTACTGCCACACGTGAAATAACAACATGATTGAATTTCTTTTTGCTGGCATTTAGCAGGACCTATGGGGGTGTGAAGAAATCAATGGGGGATCAGGAGTCTGGAAAATTACATACTTGAAGAATTAATGAACTATAATTCTGTATTACATCCTCAATCACATTTTGCTTCCTTTTCATTAATGGAACTAAATTAGTTTTCCATGGACAGGGTACTTTAAAAATTACAATCATGGTCTTGCTAGGTTTAAAAAATAAAAAAAAGAGAGACCTGTTTTAACAATAGTTATTTTCTCATGCAACATGACAGTTGGAAATTTTTAGCAAAGAACATATCTGCAGCACTGACTCAACCTGTAGAAGCGATTTTTAACATGACATTTATAGCCCCAGCTCTAGTTCCCTGCACTTTGTGCCAGATTATGGTTAAAATGTGACTCGGCCAGAATTTCTACAAGATCTCTTTAGAGATAGAAGCAGCAACTCCAAAGGCATTTAAAATGCATTTTTTTCCAACACAGGCCGAATTCATTATCCAGGGGAGCAGGGAGAGGAAAGACTGTGGTCTTGACTCCTCTCTGAAGGGTGTATCTAAGGTGTTGTGATGTTCTAATGCTGTGTAGAGGAAGTCCTTTTGCTCACAGAACTGTGTTATGCTAGGATAAAACTGTGGGTGACTCTTCTCTTTGCTATGTTCCACAGACCAGCTGTAGTCTGTCCCTTCATGGTTTAAACTTGTAACTGAATGAAATGTTGGGATGCAAATGCAGTTAAAATCGAGGATATTCTATGGTTTAATGGGGACTTTGATGAGAGAACCCATACAGTGAAAAGCATGTCCTAGTACTCACAATATGATACCATATTTTTAAAGGATTACTGAAAGCTGAACAAATCAGAGTGAGATTGTAAACAAAATCAGGCTCTAGGACTTTTATTGACCAAGGAAGAAAGTTCCTTTGGGAATTGGCAGCAGTGTTTAGAAAAGAGGAGCTGATTTAAAAGGTATTCTAAACAATTTGGTTCTCTGGCATAACTGATATCTTTCTGGATTATTTCAGCAGTCTCAGCTTCTGTATTCTTGGTTTTGTTATTTTTCTGCATGATATTTATATACATGTTGTATATAAGAATGTAGTGGGATTGAAATCCCAAAAGCTGATATTTTGTTTTAGCAACAGGATAGCTCCAGCATAGTGAACTAGTTTCAGGCTCTTACATACCTGTTTTTTGCGTAAGGTCTCAAATCAAAGGTCTGATTGAACAGCAGGGTCTTTTCAAGTATCATTATATTAGAAATCTGCTGTCACATGGAAACCAACACAAACACTTTTGTTAAATGTGAGAGACAGGACTCTAGAACTTGCAGCAGAGATAATGAACCCTTTCCAAAGCCACTCCAGAAAATTGGGTTTTGACAGCAGATACATTATGCAGTACAGTGAACCTTCGTTTTGTCCTACTGAGTAAGACCTTTTCCCCCTTGCATACATATTTAGTAAAATCGGATAACCCAGGCATCATCTTAATCCTGCTGGGCATTCTGTTATCTGTGTGTAAGTCCGAATAGTTGGGACATGGTCTTTTATATCCAAGCCAGACATAACATCCTTAAAAACATGACACATGCAAAGACATTCAGTCTGACTGTTCCAAACATACCCATGAAAGAAACAAGTTTTTCTTTTTCAACAGCCTGTCTCCTAAACCACTTCTTCAGTGATCTACTTTTTTTTCTTTCAGTGTTTGCACTTTATTTATACTGTGTATAAGGCTGGGATTTAGGTGGCTTTGGAGGTTAGTATTAGTCTGGAAAGGCTGTTGCCTTTGAAATGAGATCTAAACTTTAGCCAAAGTTGGTAGTGACTGAATATTATGGAGGTTGCTGGCTGCTCATTAATCTTTATAATTATATCCAGTGATAATAACCCAATTAGCACTGGGACAGATTATTGCATTTGGGAATCTATATTAATTGGCAGTCTTAGTTGAATGGCATGCGTTACACTGTTCCAGAAAAACTTCCATGCTGGAAATAACTGAAGGCTAAGTATTCACAGCTGCCAATCTGTGGTGCTGCCTTCTTGACAGGAGAGGGCTACTGGGGCTTTGGTTTGTATTGACCTGTATCAAGCAGTTTATGAAAGAAAGACTTAGGACTAAGTTGAGCTCTTTGTCTCTGTAACTTTGTGCTTGATAGTGGCATACAGTCTTTTCTGAGAGGAGGATCTAGTGCTTAATATTTCAGTCATGAAGTGAGTAATATAAAATGATAGAACCCCCCCTCTTTTCCCCCATGCCGTGGTTCTTTGTTGAGTGCAGCTTGACCACATTAGAGAGAGCTTGGTCCTATTGCTGGATGAAAGAGTGCTGCTATCTTTTCAAATTGGCAATTTTATACCACTTTCAATCTCCAAAAGCTATTATTATACAGAAATTCTTTAATAATATTCATCAGACAGCTAGCTTTCCTTTTTTCTTACTGTACCAGTGGATAATTTGCTAATGATCTTATTTTACTCTTCAGGGAGCAGAGTTTTCTCAGTCTCCCCAAGAGCAAGGAGTATAATAGCTAAAACTGTTGCCACAGTTCAGGTAATGAATGATTCTGAGGTATAAAGAAGATGATTTGGAGGAGCAAGATATTTTCATGTCAAGGTGAGCTAAGTGTATACAGTACTTACTTTCAAAATGCCTGTGACAGTGTGTCTATTAGAGTAGGGCTTCAGTTAGCAAAAAAGGAAGTTTTTTTCTGGTTGAAAACAGGTAACAAAATATGGAAATAAGCAGGCTGACTGATTTCAGCTGAAGTAAAATGCACAGGAGAAAACCTGAGTATTTGAACATCTAATCATGTGCAACATGACTGTGTAATAATCAGTTGTTTTGTGGCAGTAAAGTACGTACAGTATTGCCATGCATCTGTGAATTACACTGGGTAAATAAAGTTCCCCATGTTCCTGGTGTTTTGTGGGCTCACCAGTCTGATGAGGGTGTGTGTGTGTTCTCCAGACACAGTGTTTCAAGAGCCAAAATCATAAATCATCTGCCATGCAGATGCCAAAGGGTGGAAGCACAGCCAGAGCAGGCAGTGCTGAAGTGCTACAGTACAGCTGTGTAGCTGCTTTCCAGCTTGGGGTGAAGGTTCCTTCCAGTGATTGTTTCGGTATTACTTTCTGTTCCAAACCTGGCCACTCATGTCAGTGTTTCAGCTTTGGTATGTGCAGTTGTGCTCTTTATGTGAAAAGGAAAGAGAAAAACAGAATAAATGCCACATACATATTTTTTTTCTTCTCCCTCACTTTGTCACAGCTTCTTACAGCCACTTAAAGAGCAGAACTTGCATACTTAGAATGTCTGTTTTGTCTATTTAATTAAAAATGGTATCACCTGCTATTGAAAAATATATATCCCTCCTTTTCTTCTACTTAAATCTTTTTTGTAAGTGAAAATATAAAGTAACTTCCTTCTATAAAGTAGTATTTCATTTTTCATGCCTTTCTAGTACAGCATCAAACAGGACTTCATTAGTGCTGTTAATATTCCATATAGCCCACTGATACACCATAGCCACTAGCCAAGCTAAACTTCAATCAGTTTTTCTTCTTTTGTCAGCTCACACCTCTTACTGAGCAGCTGCAAGATGATTCATCAGAGAAAGTTTCACCATAGGACAGAGAAAAATTATTTCTGGCTGCTTTTCCCATACTAATAAGATAATTTCAGTTGTAGATACTTTTGCAGCACTTCCTGAGCCATGCTATGCCCATTTGAAAATAGAAATCCTTTTATCCAAATGTCAAGAAAATTTTCCATGAAATCAGTGCTTTGGCTCTGCAAGACATTTCTGCTGCGCTTTCCTGTTTAACAATGTTGCGACAGTTACATTTTGTCCTATTACAGAGCAAGTCTCTGCTAGAATTAATACTCGGGCATTAGCTGGAAGATTTAAAACAGAATTCTGTGCATAAGGATCATCTATCTATATTCTGAAACCCACTGGCATGTGCTATAAAATGTCGTTTGCCTAAAAAGTAGGTGGTGATGAGAATTGTTTTGGATTTCTTTTGCATGATTCTTTTGCATGATTTTGCTGGAAAATCATGTAAGGAGTAATGGGTTATTCAGCATCAATGCAGCAACGGTTCCAATGCAATGTTTTCAGGCAAACGATCAGTCAAGAATAGTACATTTCTTCAAGACCAGCAGCGTGCTTCCATCCACGCTTGTTAGGGTAGGCTTTCTTACATAACTCCACTCAGCTTTGCATGCAGCCATAATGAAACCAGAAGAATGTATTTCTTTGTTTATTGGCATCTGTAAAAGCATTTCATCCCAAGTAATATTTCTTGTGATCTAGGTTTGTCAGCTAGTTTGCAAATAAATACAGAAAAGCAGCTTTTGTTGTCAGTTTACCAATACTGATGTGACATTCAAGGCTTGTTTTTCCTGAATAATCAGTAAGTGAGTTCATCAGAATGCATTCAGCCTGTGCCTGCAGTACTGCGCTTATAATTATAAGGCTTACAGATTCAGAAATAAATTGTTCTGAAGAGAGGAACACAGGTTTTCTTTAATTCATATCTGTTATTTTGACCACTCTTTTCTCCACCAGTAAATACATTCCACTTTCCCATGGCAGAAATATATGCCATCCAGTGTCTCAATGCACATTATTGAGTAGGCAGTATGAAGATTCTTATCGAGTCTGAACAACAGCTCTTCCCTTTCAGCCTCTTCATTTACGTGCTCCATTGATTTTCTGGGGCTTGTAGCTCTGGCCAACCCAACAAGTTATCTTGTACTGACCAGGTGATCCCAAGCATTTAGCACGGTCACCTGGATTCTGTTCTGCCAGGCAAGCTGTCTCTCGGGCAGCATATTCCCTAATTGGTAAAGGAACGCCTAGATTGTAGTCCTTTCTTCTTTTCCTCCCCTTTTTCTTAAGTGATTTGCAGGTATGTGAGTGAATAGCAGTCGATAAGGCACAGACTGCAAACCAACCTTTTCTCACTACAGTAACATAATTTTCATTGGTCTTCCTCTGATCTCCCGAGCACCTCTGAGGTCCCATTGACTCCTGGCTGCTCACAAGAAAAAGGCCAGAGTTTATACTGATTTAGAGAAAGGCACACTGAACAGCAGAAGGTTTGTAAAGGTTTGGTGTTTCTCAGTCCTGCAGCAGGACTACTTAGATGATTATCCTGGAATTCATAGTAGAGTTGAAAATTCTGTGTTTTAAACCAATAGAGACTTGCGACTTAATTTGCAGTGCACAAAGTGGCAAAATATATAGTTGGTGCAATATTCCAGCAGGAGTAGTAGCAATTTTTATCAATAAAGTTGATAGTGTAGACCAGGTGCACCTACTTAGAGAGGCTGTTGATAGACAATCAGACTGAGATATAATAATGGAAATCTCTAATGAAATTTCATAAAGTATCTGTAAAGCTTTTAAAAACCAATACACTCACGAAATGGTTGTACAGTTATTCCAAAGAGTTGTTATTTGGCATGTAAACAAAATGCCCAGAGCACATGCCACCTACCCCCTGGCATGTATAAGAAAAATGCAACTCAAAACCAAATGTGAGCGACTGAGTGATACCTGATAGTTCATGTAGGTGTCCCCTGCATAGCTAATAATTTTCTTACCTTCAAATGTGGATAAAGTGGTTATGATAGATAAGGAAGCTTTTGCTGTTTTTTCTTTCAAATTTGTGATTGAATAGATTTTATAAGAGACTGGAGTGAGTATATCTTTATCTGTGCAGACATTAGTATTCTCAGAAAAGAGTTTTGTTACTGTATTGCAGCTCACAAATTATTTTCTTAGCCAGTTTATACTTTCTCTTACAAAAATAACAGATGACATAAATGGGAGCTAACAAGTACTGTGGGCAGAATTTTGACATACTTTACATGTATCTCAAAAGTCACATCACACCTCCCTCTCCTTCATATCTGCTTCCCGGAGGGTACTAGATCAACTGCTGAGGTACTTTAAGAGTTTGAGGTTTAATTTGTTCTTAGTTTCAAAGTTTCAACTTGGTTTCAAAGATTCAACCTTTTAAAGAAGGGTTAAATCCCTGTTTTGTCCAGAATGGCCAGTACATTGATGGTTTATCCATTATTCAAACTCACGGTGGGAGGTTTTAGAGCTTTTCGTTTCTGAACGCAGTTTGCATGGGTTGTGGCTCCCTCTGTGCCAGTTCTATAGGCACCTCTTGGTCAGCTTGCTGCTCAAGTAGGTATGCTACCACTGGCATAAAACATGATGACAGTGAGGTGACAGGGTGGACAAGGTTTTACTCCTGTTTGACTCCATACTCCTTGCATTCCCTAACTTTTAAAACCACTAATACTCACACCTGTTCTTTAATATGGCTTACTGCATAATTGAAGCCACTGGAAATGAACATGTCTCAAAGTTCTCTGCATCTCTGCTAAGTCCATGAATTCAGGTGTCTGCAGGATGTGCTTTGGTGGATTTTGGATCTAGGGGGTGCATCCAGAAATCCGTTCTGTGGTGACTGTAAAGTTTAGTCAGTGGAAGCTGATATTTTAAAAACCAAAGGAATTACTAAGAGGAGGAGAATGTCTTGTATTTAATCTTCAGGGCCTAAGTATTTGTTTGAAATCCCAGCTGTTCTCTTTGACAGTAGAAGAGGAGACTGCAGTCAGTTATGTTGAGAGTCAGAGGCACTGGCATAAGTCAACAGGAACTCCACAATATGGGAAAACCTTACTAATCTAAAATCGGTGTCACCAAAAACATAAGCAAGGACCAGAGTGAGTGTTTAGTGTTTCCATATGCCCCTAGAAACAATGTTTGTTTATCAGGCAGCCTGCACCTCTCAAAGGGTTAACATCTTGTTATTTGAACTGGGATCCAATTCCTTTCTTCACCCTGTGGACAATTTTCACAGATGTATTAACTATGCTGTATTGTGACAAAATGAGTTGCTAATATGTAAACAGTAAATTGGGATTAGCAGAACCTTCACTGTTGGCAGGGCCTACACTATTAGCCAAGTCCTTTTATGGAAATGATTCAAAACCTTACTGCAAATAATTCTGGAAATTCAAGTGTCGGTAATGAAAATACTTCTGTGAAACCCAAAAATAAGAGAGACATTGTTCTTCCATCAGGTGAATACAGCAATTTCCTTTGTGTGAATTTTCTCCTTTTTTGTTGTTTTTATTTAACAGACATTGATGAATGCTCAGATGGTTTTGTTCAGTGTGACAGCCGTGCTAACTGCATTAACCTGCCTGGTTGGTACCACTGTGAATGCAGAGATGGCTACCATGACAATGGGATGTTTTCACCAAGTGGAGAATCCTGTGAAGGTCAGTATCTAAAAAAGGTGGGGTATTGTTATGACTCACGTTACAGTTATGTCTAGTATCTCTGACTGTGCTAGTCAAATACTGTTTTGGACACTATCAATGGAAGTTAAACCTTGACCCAAAGCAATGGTAGTCTAAATAAGCATCATAACAAAAAGCGAAAGAACATGAAATATGAATATTCCTAACACGTAGGTGGAGCATTAGTGGCCATTTCTATGATTTGCTAAGGTAACATGTGAAGTGAGGCATGGTGCTTTAAATGCAGTTTCTCTGGCCCTGCATCTGCTTTTGTGCATGGTCCTTGCATAAGTGATTTCCCACGGGCTGATAGCACTCACTATAATCTGTCACTCCACAGTAATCTGTTTATGTCTCATTCTTTTTATGTAGAAATGGGCCTCAATCCAGACCTTCAGTTCCTCCACTTCATTCTGCATACACTGGAATAGTCTGTGATGAAAACATTGCAAAGAATGATTATGCAGCCCTGACACTCTTACCCACTCCTGCCCTGGGTTAATAACTGTGGTGCTTCTCCTGTGCATAGGCTAACCGCTTGTAGAAACTTGCAGTTTGAAGAACAACCTTGCAGACTGGGAAGATCGGTGCATTTAAGTCTGTGGCAATAAACTGCTCTTAAATGAGAACAAACCAGTCTGTTTTGCCTTGGACTAAGGACAAAATGAGGTGCTTTTCTCCCTTCTGTGTCTGAGTGCTGAAATATTCAGTGCTCACACAGTGTAAGCTTTCCTGCCTTGCTGTTCAAACTTGCGTTGGTGGGCTGCACCAGTCCCGAAAGGAAAGCAATTGAATTAATTTCACTAAGGCAGACACACAGTTCTCTGGGAGCGAGATGACCTTTTCGGTATCCCCATCATCAATACTTTATTTCAACACATTTTCACCACAGCTGAAAGCCTATATTCTCAGGAGGAATCAATGATTTGAGTCAGCCACTGCTTTCATAAGTCAAGCTTTCTTTGTCAAGAGCTAACCAAATGTCAGTGTTAGCTGACCAGGTGTTAGGACAAGAAGGTGCAAAGAAAAAGTTGTGATCCCTCTGATAATAACGTTGCCCTTCTGTCACTCACAGCACAGGTAATAGTCTAGCCAGGCATTTATGGAAATATCCTCAATATTCCAAGTTCTGTCTTCAGTGTCAATATAAAACAGTTGTCTTGTTGGCTGAAGATAATGGTTTGGCACATGGTATCTCAAGAGATATACGTGACACAAAGTGACTCTGTTGAATGTGTGCAAACAGTAACAATTAAGCAGCAATTTCTAAGCAAATGGAAAGCCAAGGAAAAAGAAAACTGGGGATTGCTACATGTATGCAGAAGTGGCAATTATTAGAATGTTTTGACCTTTCCTACAAAGCACCAACAGCTCTTTATTAAACATACACCGAGGATAACAAGTGATTAGATTAAATCACAGATGCCAGGAAACTATCTTCATTGCTGATAACCCTAGTCGCTAACAGTGAAACGCTTTCAATTTGATAGATATCAGCTCCGAAGTTTGGAATGCATAGCAACTTGAGATGTGGAGGAAGGTTAGATAGGTTATTAGTTTTACTACATCACTTTTTATTGGATTGAAGCCCGTGACATTGTTTCTCAGACTCAAAAAAAAACAAACTAAAAAAGTATGAAGATACAGCCTAAAATAGATTGCAATGTGGAAGGTTGAACTTCAGTAGCAGAGCACAGCAGCACAAAAGCAATTGGCTTTTCTGCTGTCAGATCTTTTCACTGTGAGAGGTTCCTCTGCTGGATTTCAAGACATAAGAAAATTGATTTCTTTTGTCACTTCTTCAGTATCCCCAGTTAGACCTGATTAGATTGAGCTGTAGGTGGATGTTCTTTTAGGTACTCCGTGTAATGGGGGAGCAGCTTCCAAGCTATACTAACCTCAGATTTCAAATCTTGGTTCTCCAGTTATCTTCAACTGTATGAACCTCTTGCTATACCCAGTACCAGTGTCCAGTGAAGCTTTCTGCCTCATGCAAGTGCTACAGCTTGCACAGTGGTAGTAGGAACAGTGCAGAACTGCATAGAAAAGAAGCTGGTCCTGCCTTGATTTCTTGGTGGAACAAAGAAGTTAAATCTCAGGAGGATTAGGAAATGTTCTTTGAGGGCTCATCCCTTTAGCTTTCTAAGAAGACTACTTCAAAGTAGTGTTTTATATGGAGTGCGTAATAGGCTTGTCTTTGGCTCATCTTTTTTAAGGTTTAGTTGCTTTGAAGAAAATTCCATCTTTCAGTGGAGAAAACCTTTAAAAGCCAAGGAAGTGTGGGTTCAAATCTTTTCTTTCTTGATTGTCCTATATGGTCTGCCTCAAATCTTTTTCTGTTTGTGTCCCCTGGGCATGCGCTGATAGTACCAGAGAGAGCAATTCTGTGATCAGTGTTGGTCAGCTCCTTGTTTTCTACAGCAAAGCATCCAATTTTAAAAATTCAGGTGGAAACACCTTCGTTAAGATCACAGAGGCACAGGAGCATTTCCTTAAGAACCTTATTTTAACAGAATACCAAAACTGCACCTACCTCTTTTTGCAGAAAATGGTCCCGTTAGGACATTGTGCTAAATATTCCTAGCTAGAGGTGGACTCCTTGGTAGCATTAGACTTTGCCAGTGCTTAACAATGAAATAATAGTTGCTGAATGGCCTGTTTCACACATATATTGATCTTGGCTACTGCTGCTTCTTTGGCACAACTGAGAATACTGAGTATTTTGACTAATGTACTTTAATGTAGAAATTCATAATCCCATTTGATTGTAATTTGTCATTACTATGAAGTACAGTGAAACAATAA